>NC_141605.1:47364314-47604314 GCF_047967505.1 Dipteris shenzhenensis | reverse complement strand
GTTCCTGATCGTTGTCAGTCCCTTCGCTCACATGCGGTTTAACACTCATAACATGCTATTAAATAAGACCTTTTACCATTTACCAAGAAGTTTATCAGTGGGCAGATTGCATAAGCAGATATCAGTGGACAGATTACATATATCAGTGGACAGATTACATATATCAGTGGACAGATTACATGTCATGGGACATATTGGAGCTTGATGATTATTGGTTATTTTTATTGCATTTGTATAAATATTTAAGCTCATTTATTGTCATAAAAATCCTTGTAAAGCCTTTTATGCTATTTTTTACATTTATTGTCATATGAAGCGCCTTGTAATAAACCCGACCATCCCGACCATTCACTAATTAACGAGTATCAGTGGGATGCATAAGTGGATATCATGTGGGCTGCATAAGTGGATATCAGTGGAACAGTTTTTAGTGGATAGATTGCACCAGTTGGGTATCAGTGCTCAGATATCAATGGATGGACAGATTACATGAATCTTCACGAAGATTGAAGCTTTATCACTAGACGACATTTTATATTACTTGTAAAGCTTTATTGGCTAATTCTTTTACATTTGTACAAATATTTAAGCCTTGTAAAGCCTTTTAGGCTATTTCCCACATTTATTGCCATATGAAGCCTTGTAAAGCCTTTTGGGCTATTTTCCACATTTATTGTATCAAGGGTTGTATATTGTACTTTACTTGTATGTATCTAAATTCTTCATTATCTTTTCTTGTAGGATTATGGAGCAATCAGCTAATGTGATGGCTATGCTAAATGACTCTGAGATCAGAGAATGGGTTTCTGATGTCACTTTGAATTTCAAAGGAAAGGAATATAGCCCCAATGGCTTTGGTAGGTGGACTCGATATCACATGGGTAGAAGAGCTTGGTTTCTTCATCAAAAGGAAAAGAGACTCTTTCTACTTATGTCAAAAAGGGAGTTCAATGGTGTTGAAGATCCATGGGATGCTACTTTCTTCAAAAAAGATATGACTTCAAGCCTTGTAGTAGGCATAATAATTCAGCGAAAAGACACTTTTGTGGATATTTTAACAAAGAGTTCAGATCCTGAAGTTGGCGGTATGCATTTTATTGTGTCAAGGAGAGACGCAAAGACCTTTGTGATGCCTCCTCCTCAACCATCAAAGTTTCCAGAGCTGCAAAGGGCATTGGAGACTCTTTCATATACTTGGGAGCAATTTCCTAGTGTGGTGGCAAAAAGGATGCATGCAAAGATAATGTTTGAATACTTTCAGGATGCATAATATGCTCCCCATATGCAAGAATCATCACATGAAGGAGATCAAAAAGCTCAGACTTCAATGCAGGGACAAGATGAACAGCTCGGGGGGGTCACTCATCATATGTAACCCTATTAGTGATAGTCCAAGAGTCCAAGGGTGGCACAAGGAATAGTCCAAGAGCCCATGCTAGTCTAAGAGCCTAAAGGTTATACTCTCAAAGAGCACTTATTTGCACTTAAAACTTCTTCGAAGTATTAAAAAGTCATTTAAAGAATTGGAAAGTACTTTAAAGAACTAAAAAGTACTGGAACGTATTTTAAAGTACTTGAAAGCATTGGAAAGTACTTTAATGTATTGGAAAGTACTTTAAAGTACTAGAGGCTACACAATAGTACTTGAAAGTGCATTGAAGTTCTTTTAATTCTATCAGTGTACTTAATTTTACTTCAAATTACTTGAAAGTGCTTCAAATACTTTGAAAATAATTCAAAGAACTATGCAGGTCTCACAAGCAATTTGCTTAATTTTCTCAATACTCTGTGGATAGTGAAAAATTTTATCTGTTCCTTATCTCTTATCATTTCTTCTGTTGAATATGCCCATGCAGAAAATATATGAAGATACTATGACCACAATTGCAAATGTAGAGAGAAAATGTCTATTTACAAAGGCATTGCTGCAAGAAGTCAAGCTTGGTGATCTACGTTCTATATATAGCCCACACCCCATGATCCGGATGACTCAACAACATTACTTTCTATGGGGAATGTGTGGCTTGTGGCTTACCTTTTGAGGGTCAGGATGTGCTTAGTGTCTACATATTGCTTGCATGTAGACATGAATACCACCCTTTGTGCATTGCTAGTGCAAGTACAACCACATGTATATGTGTCAAGCCTATTGGCTGCTGCAGTAAGAGAATCCCAGAGCTTTTGCCTACAGCCGGTTGTCTACCCACTAACCATAAATGTTTGGTCATCACTATCCTTTGGAAGATAAGCTTGTCGAGGAGTTTTTATATGATGTATGAGAATGTAAGAAAATAATACAATGTCTATGCTCAACAGATAACATGATCTCATACGCAAGAGAGAAAACAAGATAGTATGGAGAATCTAAAATTTGATTACTATAGAATTGATACAATAGATGGTGCTGCCTCCCAGCCGTGCGCTCCTGTGAAAGAAGCTTCGATGGTGGAGTGTGAAAGAATGAACTTTAAATGAAAGAGAGAATGAAGGACATTCTACTTATAGTGAACCTAAAAGAACTAAAAAACCTTAAAAACTAGAAAAAGCTGACTTGACCTAAAAGCTACCCATTTCCTATAAAACTCTACTTCTCCTCATTCTCTCTCACAACTTTCTTGGAGCTCCTCCACCACCTCCCCACTGTGGGGGTTAAAGGTCACTGTGCCTTTAACCCGGTTATGTACAATACTCAAACACCTACATAAATGAATGAAAAAGAAGATTAGGGTGTTCCGTACCCCAATAAAACTTGTGTGGCTCTCTATTTCTCTCTCTCCCTCTTCCGTTCGTGCTTCCGTTGAGAGCACTCTCAACTGGTATTAGAGCCCGGGTGATCTAGCTGAGCGTGCGTGAATGCTTGAAGCTCAACAGCTCTGTGGGAGGAAGGAGAAGCTCTGTGGGAAGCTTTGTGGGTGACTTTACTTGCATCCGAGTGTGTAGGGAACTTGGAGGAACCTTTGGAAAAGTCACTTTGGCTTTGCAAAGTGGTTTTGAGAGCTTGTTAAGTGGTTTCAAAGAGAAAGTCGTTTTCTGAGCTTTTCCCTATTCCGTTCGATGACAAAGACTCCCTATTGACTTGTAGAGGTAAGTATTGCTTGCTTTTGGTGTCCACTTCACTTTAGGAGCTTGGAAACACCTATAGCCATAGAGGGTTGCAAGGAGGCTATATGGCTTGATCGGCTAGTGGAAGATTTGGGGATTCATGCCGATGTACCGACATTGCATAGTGATTCCATGAGTGCTATTCAGCTAGCACGGAATCCGGTCTTTCATGCAAAGACCAAACACATTGAGGTCAGGTACCATTTCATCAGGGAGGTACTTGAGGACAAGCGCATAGAGCTTATCAAGGTTCATACAGATGATAACCTTGTAGATATATTGACGAAGAGTCTACCTAGTCAACGGTTTGAGTATTGTCGTGTATTGATGGGCATTGGATACTATGCTCACTGGTTGTTCTCCCTTAAAGGCACATTGTCCTTTAAGTGGGAGGTTGTGGGGGTTAAAGGTCACTGTGCCTTTACCCCGGTTATGTACAATACTCAAACACATATATAATGAATGAAAAAGAAGCATAGGGTGTTTCGCACCCACCAAAACTTGTGTGGCTCTCTGTTTCTCTCTCTCCCTCTTCCATTCTTGTTTCCGTTGAGAGCACTCTCACCCACCCAGGTACTCCCTCCCTTCTCCTCTCCTCCCTCCCCTCCCTTCCCTCTCCTCTCGCTTCCCCCCTCCCCTCCCCCCTCCCTCCTTCTGCTTCCCCCTTCCCCTCTCCTCCCTTCCCCTCCCCTCCCTTCCCCTGTCCTCTCCCTCCTCTTGCTTCCCCTTCCCCTCCCCTCCCTTCCTCCCTTCCCCCTCCCTTCTCCTCTCCTCCCACTTCCCCTCCCCTCCCTTCCTCCCTCCCCTCCCCTCCCTTCCCCTCTCCTCCCGCTTCCCCTCCCCTCTTCTCCCGCTCCCCCCTCTAAGCGAAAAGCTTTTTTGTTTTAGGCAAGGAGGCAGGGAGTAGTGAGGGGGAGGAGAGGGGAGAGGGGAGGGGAGGGGCGAGGAGGGGAGAGGGGAGGGAGGGAGGGGTGGGGTGGGGAGGGGAGGGGAGAGGGAGGGGAAACGCGAGGGGAGGGACGGCGGGAGGAGAGGGGAGGGGCAAGGTGGGGAGGGGAGGAGAGGGGGGACAAATGGGAGGGGCAGGGTGAGGAAGGTAGGGGAGGGGCGGGGTGGGGCGGGGAGGGGAGGGGGGGAGGGGTGGGGAGGGGAGGCGAGAGTGGAGGGGAGAGGGGAGGGGCCGAGAGGGGCGGGGAGGGAAGGCGGGAGGAGAGGGGAGGGGCAGGGCGGGGAGGGAAGGAGAGGGGGGACAGACAGGAGGGCAGGGCGGGGAGGCGGGGGAAGAGGGGAGGGGCGGGGAGGGGAGACGGGAGGGGAGGGGAGGGGCGAGGAGGCGAGAGGAGAGGGGAGAGGCGGGGAGGGGAGGGGAGGGGCGGGGACGGGCAGGCAGATGGGAGAGGAGGGGAGAGAGGGGCGGGGAGGGGAGGGGCAGATGGGAGAGGAGGGGCGGGCAGACGGGAGAGGAGGGGAGGGGAGGGGGGGGAGGGGAGGGGAGGGGATGGCGAGGAGGGTGGGGAGGTGGGGGGATTAACCCCCCCTAACCTGTTGCACACGCAACAGGTTAGGGGGGGTTAATTCCCTCCTCTCCTTAAGTGGGGGCCCTTGGGGGCTCCCAAAAAAAAAAAGAAAAAAATAAATTTAATTTAAAAAATATCAATCTAAAAATATAAAAATAAGTAAGATGTAAAAAAATAAAATTTAATTTAAAATATATAGATATTTAAATAAATAAAGTAAAAATTTTAAAAAAACAAATAAAATTTTAGGAAAATTAAATTAAATTCTTTTATCCATGTTTATAAAATATTTTGAATTAAATTATTTATGTAGAAAAATATTAGATGAAAAAATAGTATCTAGAAATATAAAAATATATTTAAACTTTTGAAATTTCAATTTTTAATATTTAAATATTTAATTAGCAATTTTTTTAATATTTTGAGTTTGAAAATCAGTGTAATTCTCATTTTTTGCTTTTGATTGCTTTGCAGAAAACTATGGCTTCGAGTTTTGGTTCCAAGGTGTCTTTCAAATATCTTGAACATGCTTGGTATTTTATGGAGCGCAAATCAAAGTATTTTTTGGTGATCACTACCGAGAATGTGTCAAGCATGAAATATTCTCCAGAGGTAGTAAGAAATGGTGGCATGGTCTCAACCATCAACATTAAAGAAAACAATTTGATAGAAGTTGTGTGCAAAGGGAATAATGACGATATGGTCTACAAGTTACGAGTTACACACAAGCACTTCTTGAAGCCCTTACCAGATTCAATTGAGGGATCCCAAGAATTACTTAGTGCCTTGGAAGCATTGAAGAAAATGTGGGATGCATTTCCAAGTGGTGGTGTTGTACCTTCAATAGTAGTAAGTATGCCATGTGTAACATCTAACCCTCAAGTTGTATCGCCAATATTTGTGGCAATAACTATGGTATCTCCGACAAGAGTAACTACAATATCTGCAGTAGTAACTACAGTATCTCCAACTATACCTACACCATCAACTGCTGCAATTATAGGAACAAGGAGTGATCGTGGAGCAGATTCCAGTTCCACAGCTATTCCCAGAAAGAGAGAAAAAATAACTCCTACTCCACGTGCAAATTGTTCAAGTGCAGGTTATTTAAAACTAGGCAAAAAGTTGGATAGTGATGATCAGGAGGATCCGCAAGAAGATACAAGTCTCGCAGACTTTTCTATAAGTGTGCCAGACTTACATCCTCCAGAGGATGAGGGGTACATTTGGGGATTTTCACAATTCAGCATGGCCACAATGCTTATTGATCGAGCTTCGTTGTTCAAAAATCAAAGAAAGCTAGATAAGACATTTGCACGCAAATTATATGAAGATACAAGGAAAACAACAACTCTAGTTGCCTCTAATGTCACTCTTCATCCTATGGCGTTTAAGAGACTTCAAGAAGATGATCCTACATTGCATGATGTCACATTTCAAAAGCACATGGACTTTCTTGATGCTTTTGAGAAATTTAGAAGGAGTGACTTTGTTCATGGAGATTCTTTGTACCAAAGCCGATATGGGACTAACATCGAGAAGAGATACATGCTGGCAAAGAATAGATTCTTGTAAAGATGCAAGTTTGAGCCCATTGATGGGCAACACTTTTGTGAAGCTTGCAGGATCGCCCTTGATGAGGGAAGAAAAGGAAACTTGCCACAGATTGAGTGGATGGAAAAGTTTCAACGGGTCATTTTTCATGTATGCATATTTAACGATGACTCGAAGTACATTCTAGAATCATAAAGGTTGTGAATTTAGCTCCATTTAGGTTGAAAAAAGGCTCTTCTCTTTCTGAGATCTTGATAAAGGCAAGGGAGTTATGGGTGGGTTGTGGAAAGCCACAAACAGTGAAGGGCAAGAGACGTACATCTAAGTACATGGCAAAGAGGACTTGGCTCTATAGATGTTTGAAAGGTGTTGTAAGCAATATGCAAGGCATACCAAGTAATAAGGTTGAGGCAAAGGATCTAAACACCACCATTGCAAGATACAGGGATGTTACTTGCATTCTCCTCCGCGAGGACTTAGTGATGTTTGCCAAGCATATGAAATAGGAAAGATATCCTTTGAGGCACTAGAGCACACTGCAACTCAGAGGAAAGAAATAATGAAACCGATGTCTATTGTTTGGTGGAGAGCATTAAGGTTTCTTCCAGATGCAATAACTAAAGAAGTATGCAAGAAGATCCTAAGCGGTGACTACTTCTTTGGAAAGAAGAGCAAGCATAGCAACTTGGATGAAGTAGTCACCCAAATGATTCAAAGTGAGGCTGCTCTCTCAGCACTACTGTTTTTATTGAAATCTGATGATGAGTTAGCTGGCAAGTCAATTAATGTGAATAAGAAGAAAGCACTTAGTCTAACTCAACTCCTTGATAAGAAATGGGCTATAGAGTGGTTGGCTTCAATGGATGCAAATGCCACACCAACAAACGATCTAAGAGCTAAAATGCCAAAGGTTGTTGAGACAAAATATATGGACATAAAAAAAAAGGCCTTGCAGTCCACTGCCCAAGGTAGAGCAATCGGTGGTTTAGATGATGGTTCTCCATTCAGCTTCTCCTATGATATCTTGCTATCAGAGAATGATACAAATTTTGCACACATCAATGGCATTGATACAGAGCATTTCATAACAATGAGCGGTCATGCTTGGGAGAAGCCATGTGTATTTTTCATAGATGAATTGCAAGACCTTGCAGTGTCACGGATAGTTGAACTTGTGCGGTTTATCATAGAAGGTCCTATGGCAAATAAGAAAAGATTAATGTTGGTCCTGTTCGTGATAGAATCACAAAGGGATGCCTTGTATGCGAGTTTGACATCTGCATTTGGGTATTTACTTTCAAAAGTATACCATGGTATAGTCCTACACAATCATATGACTGTCTTGGAAGGCACTGCCATTCTAGTCTTGCAACCTTTCTTGATGTGCTTCTTATCCAGGGGTGGTGGCAATCTAATCAAAATTCCTTTAAGGAATCTCAAGCTTCATTACTTTGAGGACAATAATATTAAACTGTTGGTAGGGAACAGTCTCGTGAGTCGCCACCCTTATGATTCTCTCTGTCTCCGCGCCTTTCTGTATCAGTCCATACATCAGACCTTTCGTCCTTCTTTCCATTTTCTCCTTGGTCTCCATCATTTCCCTCAAGGTCAGTTTCATCATTCCGTCCATATCCCTCGTCTACATAGACTTTTACTCAAGCTTTATCTGCCGTGCGAAATCACATTTATTCCTTTGGATTCCAAGAACATTTACAAGAGCGCTTTGGGCTCTGAGGCAGCGCACCGGTCCTTGCCATGCTGGAGTCAGGTGAAAAAAGACATTGCTAAAAAGATAGTCCAGCAAGTTTCAAATTGGTATCCTCGGGCAAGCCCAGGTTGCAATCTTTCAACAGCAATTCTTCATCACATGGGAGCGTCAGTTCGTCTTCGTAACCTCCTTCACTCTCTCGTGTGTTGATGACCCCTTCCAACACTTGAACTGCTTGCTTGACTCACTAAGTGTAGGATTACACCTTAGGGTATTGTTGTAATGCCTTCTTGCAATATATTTTGTTCACTAGCTTTCCTAAAACCCCCTCTCTGCTTTCATACATAAAATTTTGTAAGATTACATGCATAATGCATTGTATGCCAATGTAGTGCATCGGAAAATTTAGAACTGTATCTTAATAATACTCAACACATTAGTTGTAATGCTTACGCTAGCACATAGGAGTGTGTATGTGGTATATAAAGGCATATAAAAAGTCTCTGTTCACCCCTGGATAAAATACAAATGTTCCCATCGGCTTCATGTACCCAATGGAATGCACGTAGATGGTCTGGGGACCATTATTCCCAACAAGACGCTGAGAACTCATAGCAAAATATCCAAATTTGAGACATTCCACCCCATCATACAGTGGACCGAGGAGATTCAATGCAAAACTTGGGTTGGAACACAACAAGACAAAGCACCCATAGACGCGCACACAGATGCGTTTACTGAACTTAAAAAAAAACTTACGGGTGCATCTATTTGCACGTCTATTTGCACATCTAGAGACCCGCATCTAATAGCGCATCTATATAGTAGACAGACGTGCGTATAGATGCACATCTAGATGCCTAAATAGACGCTTTGCTAAAAATTTCAAAAAACAAACAGACGCATCGTTAAATGCGTGTATAGACGCATTTATAAATGGTCTTATAGATGTGCAAATAGATGCTCCCCGAACAAACAGACACATATATAGACGCGTTTATAGACGCACTGATAGATGCGCTACATAATATATATTTTTTAATTTACAGAATGCTGTGTATGTTGTGTATGCTATATAGTTACAGGAATCCCATTTCCACATTGTGTAATTCAATTCTTACAGCCAACCACATTTTAATTACAATTCCAAATAAAACATTACAGCTCCAAAACGCAATAAAATTAAAAGCTCAAAAAGTGCTTGTATGTACATATAGCACGAAGCTAAGCCATGTCATGTTACTTCAAATACAAAAAATAAGAGGAGTGTATATACAAGAGGCATGAAGCAAGCCAGTGGCTTTAAGTACAAAAAAGAGTAGCTAGCACTACTTCTACGACTAATCTATGTTCTCCACATCCTCGCTCCCTTCCATGCTCCCTTCTGCACTCCCTTCTCTGCAGGGACCTGTAAACAAGGGACCATATATCAATGTATGAAAAATGAAATCTTTACTTATAATGTTGACATTATTTAATTACTTTCAAATACATTGGGGGCCACTCCAGTAGCCCGGATATACTGCTCCTCAGTAATCAACCCATCGTGATAGAAGTGCTTCCATGTATCTCCTCTGCGATGGTGGAAATGGTAGGCTATCTCGACAGGAGTAGGGTATTTGCCCACGATCTCAAGCTGCAAGACGACACAATTTGCAGAGGGGTTAGTACAAAGAAACAACCTCCTAATAAACTACATAAGCAATATAATTTGAGATCGATACTTACAAATTGGGCCTCCCATGATTCAACATCTCCTGCTCCAAAATGCATGCTTCCATATTGCTCCATCTGGATCCTTCGTGCCTCCACGTGCTGCAGACTGGGGTCCTCCCTCACTGACTTCATTGCTTTCTTCCACTCACGCTTGTGAGCAGTGTGGGGCGGGCCCCTTGGTGGTTGACCTGCCTCAAGCCTGGCAAGCTCCGCTAGTGCCTACCTCCTAAGCGAAGATCTTTTATTGCCAAGTATCGTAACAATCTTTGACTTGGCCCATTTATATGTGAACTGACGATTGGGGGGGTTAGGATACCTATAGCAAACAGCAACGAGGGTCTCATCAGCCAACCTCTTTGGATGGTCTTTGTAGTGGATAAAGCAATCTCTGTAATTGTTAGCAATTACAGACTGCATGAAGGCCATGATGTCCTTCCCCCGTGCATCCATCAAGATGCCTCCTGTGTGAGTGATGTCATAGAAGATCATACCATCACTCGGAGGCATGTCCAAATCATCTGAATCATCATCGTCCCCACCACCACCCCTCCCAAAGCACTGTGCCATGCATCCCCCACTGCTCTCCCTGCTACTACGCCTGCTACCATGTTGTGTCGAGCTAGCGCATTGGCCACTCATAGCTGGAGACTACATGGGACTACGTGGACCACTCGTAGCTAGAGAACCGAGTCTCGACTACACAAGAGTACGCCGACGGGTCTGTGAGACAGAAGGACCTCCTAACGGCATGGGGGAAGGGGCATAAGATGGCATGGGAGAAGGGCCTCGACTGTGTAGCCGGCTGGGTTGTGTTGACTCCGCTGGGGTAATCTCAGCTGGTGTGGGGTGGTTTGGAGTCTGTACTGCCGACTCCTGGGGGGTGTTTAGAGTACCCGTCATATACCCGTATAACTCCATAGGACTGGGAGGGTGCCCTAAAAGTTATATAAGTACATAAAAATAGACTCTTGGAGATCAAGTGAGCCCAAAGAGCTTCCTGGCCACATGATGAACTGGAAAAAAGAAAAAAAGACGATTACTGATGAACTAAGAAGAAAGGGGAAGGGAAGAAAACATTACTATTAGAGCTAAAGCGTCTGAGAAGCGCGTCTATTTTTGCATATAACAGCGCATCTATAGATGCAGCTATTTGTGTCTGCAAATAGTCTAGGTGCACCTGTAGATGCGATTTTAGATGCGCTCTGAGACGCCTCTATAGACGCGCTCCAACCAACCGACTATTCTAAAAAGTAGAAAAGGACATGCGCCCGACACAAAAACGTAACACCGATACCAAAATCATTCGTTTCTTGGATACAACAAAGGACAAATCCAAAGAGAGCAACTTCCAAAAAAGATCAACCGTAAAGAGACTTACCTTGGATAGAGGTATGGAAGCTTCTTCTCCTTCTTCAAAGTTGCTTCTCTTCCTTGTTCACCCTCTTCTCCTGTAAGCCTGGAAGTAAGTGTGGGTGCCTTCCTCTTAAGTGTAAGCTTAGAAGTAAGTGTGGGTGCCTTCCTCTTAAGCATCGAAACTGTGGATCTGTTAATAGCAAAGCAAGCAAGCTACGCGAAGTATAAGTAATGTGAAGAAAAGCAAAGTGAGTGTGCTAAAAGCAGATTTGAAAACTACATCTATAAGTGCGTTTAATAGCATGTCTAAATACACGTGTAATTGCACGTCTAGATACACAAAGAAAATGTGGTTTTAGATGCGCCTATAGATGTGCACCACAGAATAGACAGACACGGTTTTAGACGCGTCTTTATATGCGCCACAGAGTTTTAAAATTATTATTTGAAGAAAAGCAAATTTTTTTGGGTTGTTTGTTTGTAGGATGTCTTCATCTTCAACAAGTAGCTCCAGTGAGGATGAATCCCTCCGCATCCACCATGCGAAATGTGGTTGGAGCAAAAAATCAAATGTATGTGTGATCGATGTCGAGGAAACATGTATCGTGCACACAAGATTACACTCAATCAGATCTCAAAGTATGGAGAATGGGATGTGACCGTAAACATGGTAAGTGTTAAAGAGTTAAGGTTGATTGAGATACCTATGGGTGTTCATATGTTTGAGTTATGATCCCATTTTAATTTGATATAGGATGCAGTGTCACACCCACATATGTTGCCCTATGCTCGCGGTAAGGAGGCAAAGCGTCAGCGATATGAGGTGGGATCTTCAAGAGGGACCATTACGAATGCATGGAGTGATGGTGAGAGTAGCTCTCCACCATTACCTCATGAAGCCATGGAGGAGGAGGTGTTTGATGATATGGTGCGGGATTTATATGTCCATCAATCTGAAGGGAGGGATGATAGCATGGAGCAGGACGATCTTTTTGGCGCAGCATCGATTCCACTATTTGAGGGGTGCACTTTCTCTGTTCTACGTGCCTCCCTTGGGTTACTAAACTTGCAAACCATCTATGGATGGAGCAATGCAAGTTTGAATGCATTACTCAAGTAAGCTTTAAAGTCTATTTTGCAAACATGTGAATTATGCTAGTGGGTCAATTACTCGAATGCTTTTCCTCATTTATGTTCTTCACGTGCAGGATATTGTGTAAAATGCTTCCAAGGGAGAATAAATTACTAACCTCAACAGATATGGCAAGGCAACATGTGACCTCTCTTGGAGGATTAGATTACAAGCGCATCCATGCATGCGTCAACGATTGCGTTTTGTTTCGTGGACTACATAAGGATGCAAGAGAGTGCCCTACTTATGGAGAGGCGAGATATAGAGCAGATCTCAAAACTTTGGATGTGCCTCAGCAGAAGGTTCTGCGACATTTTCCCATAATCCCTCACATCCAACATATGTTCAAGTGCAAATCCATTGCAGAGCTCATGTCATGGCATTCCTCCCATCGATTAACCGATGGCAAGTGGAGAACTCCCGCAGACTCTCCTACGTGGAAGCATATTGAAGACACATGGCCAAGCTTCAAGGAAGAACCTAGGAGCTTGAGACTTGGATTGGGTAGAGACGGTGTGAACCCATTTGGTCTCAAAAGCACCTCTTACAATGTATGGCCAGTGATATTGGTGAATTATAATCTTCCACCCTCTATGGCTATTAAGAAAAGACATGTGATGCTGTCCCTTCTAATTCCAGGGAAACATAAAGTCAAAAATCTTGATGTTAATTTGGAGCCTTTGATTGACGAGCTAGAGATACTTTGGAGAGGTATCGAGGTGCATGATGTGAGTAGGCCTCCTTCGTCATGAGACTTCAACTGCAAAGCAGTTTTGATGTGGATGATGCATGACTTCTCGGGCTATGGCGAGTGTTCAGGTAAGCATTGCACTTCTAATTATGAATAGGCAAAGGATGTGGCACCCTAAACCCACCTTCAACTCTTAATTGCATCTATTTTTCAGGTCTCACTACATCACGTTACCATGCATGTCCTGTTTGTGGTCCTTCTCTAGTTGCCTCACGGGCAGACTCATTGAATAAGGTCATCTATGAGAATCACCATCGATTTCTCCCACCTGATCATCCTAGATATGTTACCCCTTGGGATGAAGTCCTCCCACAATCACTCAACGCAGGAGATTGGATGAGAATTTGGGACGGAGTATCTAAATTGTTAGTGGGCAATCTTTATTTCCAGCCAATATAGCACACAATAGTTACAAACCCTTATCGGCTCATACCAAGTGCTAGAGGAGTTTACCATATTGGTCCCACCTCAAGATCAATCACATGCTTGATCCCATGCATATCTTCAAGAATGTGGCATCTACCATTTGGGAGCATTTGAATGGGACACGAGATTTCGTAGGCATAAGTGAGGATCTATGTACCATAGGTAGGATGCGTTAAGCTTGGCCACAAGAGAGACCAAATGGGCGTGTGTTTTTACCTCGTGCACGGTGGAGGTTATCAAAGCTACAATTCATACTCCCACTTGATACATGACGTGTTTGAAGGGAGCCTTTACAAAGAGCAAGAAAAGAGGTGTAGAGCAATTATATGGCTTGAAATCTCGTGATTGGCACAAGATGCTCCAAGTAAGTATTTTATGTGCATAATATCTTTTTCCTTTCAAATTTGTGAGTGAATAATTATAAGCAACTAATCAACCACCTCCTCGTGGGTTCAGTTCATACTACCTACTAGCATTTCTTGTAGTGCATCGAAGGACGTGAAGGATTGTATTTACAAGATGGGTGAGCTTGTGGGGTACTTTACATGATACAAAATATGATGTATATCAATGCTCCATGCAAGGTGTTCATATTGCTAATATGGTGTACTTTTTCATTTCTAGGCATGTGAGCTCAAAGGAAATAGATCCCACCACGCTTGAGAATGCTCGAGTTATGTCAATGGAGGTGGTTTGTTTAGTGGAGGAGATATTTCCACATTCTATTCTCACAAGCCAACTACATCTTATAGTGCATTTGGTGGATGAGATTGCTATATGCGGTACTATACATGCACGATGGTTGTTCTTCCTCGAGCGCTTCATGAAGACCTTGAAGGGCTTTGTGAGACAAAATGCAAGACCCCAAGGTAGCATGGCCGAGGGTTGGTTGGTACAAGAGTCACTTGTATATATTTTTGAGTTTCTTGTTGATGTGGATAGCTCTCTCCCACGACTATGGAGAGATGACGAAGACTTAAGGATGACCTCTATTGTGCCTCAAGGGAAAGGACGCAACAAAGTAATAGACACGGAGTTGCATAATAGTATCAACCTCTATTGCATGCTTAATAGTGATGTGATGAAATGATGGGTGACAAGATACGAGGATGCAAAGGCAAGAAGACAAGAAGAAAGGGCCCTCTTTCGTACACACCACGGATCTCATGTGCCATACCCTCAGTATCTAAAGAGCACTTCCAAAGGATATTCATGGGGATTGGCTACTTGATGAAATGGAGAAAGCAGAGAAAGACGAGGGGATGCATATCACAATGGAAGAATGGGAGTATGCTAGGGGATGCATGAGCAAGGTCAGTATATATAATGTTATGCATAAGTTAGGAGCTTTCAATAATTTAGATTGCTTATTTAATTGATTTTTTCTTAGTGTAGTGCACTATGTTCAATGCTATATGGTGTGAGGGCAAGCATTTTCGAACACAATGGATTGATGATAAGAGAAACACACAAGTTTGCGGCGTCATTGCTAGCTTTGAGGGAGCCAATGGAGCCATGGATGATTATTGTGGCATAATCCAAGATATTATTATAAAGTGGTTTAAGGACGTGGTGGAAAGAGGCCCTAATGCAACAATCAAATGCCATGCAAGTGGCTTTGTAACTATTGACTCCACAAAGTTTTGGCAAAGTAGGAAGGACACACTAGTACTACCGCAACAATGTGAACAGGTACTATGCACACATATAAAAATACTCGCTTTTAAATATTTGATACCTTTGATGCAAGGAAAATAACATGATTGTATTTGTGTTTGAATTAGGTTGTCTATCAACCAATGGTAGATAATAATAGATGGTGGCATGTCATACCTATTATGCCACGTTCCAAAGTGATGTATAGTACATTTACTAATATGGGGCGTATGGAGGAAGATCCTGGCCATGGACATGATGATGACCGTGATGCGAGAGAGGAGGATGATCATGAGATAGGAGATACAGATATTGAGGCCATTACCCATGAGGACAAGCCTACCATTGGTGATGCTGATTTCGATGAGCACATGAGTAGCACAAGTAGTAGTGGGTTGAATGTATTTGTAGATCTAAATACTTGTTTGGATTTTGACGTAGATAGTTTGGCAAGGGTTGATCTCATTGAGGATGAGATTGAATCGTAGCCCATCATTGATATTAGCAAAACTATTTTACATATTGTCTCATTCTCCTCACCTCACTTAATTATTGTATATGTGGGCTTGCAAAAAAGCATTGATGTTTTTGTTAAAATTATGTGCTTTGGTAATCATGGGCAATGTTTGGAAAGCAGTGATGTACACCAAAATCTTTATGTATTCTCTGTTTTGTGTCTAAATACGTGTCTAAATACATGGCTAAATACGCATCTAATTCTCAGTGTAGACGTGCTAATAGACATGTTAATACACGTGCAAATAGATGCGTTGACAAATGCAGTGTTAGACGGGCCCGTATTTTCTCAGTGTAGATGCACAAATAGACATGTCAATACACGCGCAAATAGATGAGCTATTAGACGGGCTATTAAACGTGCCCATAATTTCTCTATTCAAGCAATGCCTATAGATGAACCTAATATTTTGCGCATCTATCAAGCGCGTCTATAGTTGCTTTGTGTTGTTGTGGAAACTGCCCTAAAGTAAAATAATATCATGTTTATTTGCTTATATATGTAACCTAAGTAGCTTTCACCTATATGAAAAAATAAAGCAAAAAAATACATAGGTTATCTACCCAATAAAGCTCTCCAACTCCAAGATGTCAACCAGTAGCTAGGCACGTACCCTAGCTCTCTAACCTAGTATAGTCATTTTCCTAAAGGTAAATGACTATACTATTAAATAAGTCAACTTAGCAACTGACTACTACACAATTATGTACCTGCTACCCATGCACCTCTCTCGGTGGATCCCTTGAGGCGACGGTATAGGGAATATTTTCTAAATATTCCATAGATGATTAGTTGGTTCCGTTGATTAGGTTGATTGGTCGGCTCCACTGACTAGGTTGATAGTCGGCTCCACCGACTACGTTGATTTGACTACCGCCCTCATAGCTATAAAGAGGCCACCTTCCCAGTTCATTGTATCCATCAGATTAGATCTTCCAGCTAGTAGCTCTTCACCTAGTATCTATCTAGATCGCCATCTAAGCCTACCATTGGTGATGCTGATTTCGATGAGCACATGAGTAGCACAAGTAGTAGTGGGTTGAATGTATTTGTAGATCTAAACACTTGTTTGGATTTTGAAGTAGATAGTTTGGCAACGGTTGATCTCATTGAGGATGAGATTGAACCGTAGCCCATCATTGATATTGGCAAAACTATTTTACATATTGTCTCATTCTCCTCACCTCACTTAATTCTTGTATATGTGGGCTTCAAAAAAAGCATTGATGTTTTTGTTAAAATTATGTGCTTTGGTAATCATGGGCAATGTTTGGAAAGCAGTGATATACACCAAAATCTTTATGTATTCTCTATTTTGTGTCTAAATACACGTCTAAATATGCATCTAATTCTCAGTGTAGACGTGCTAATAGACGCGTTAATATACACGCAAATAGATGCGTTGACAAACGCAGTGTTAGACGGGCCCGTATTTTCTCAGTGTAGATGCATAAATAGACATGTCAATACACGTGCAAATAGATGAGCTGTTAGACGTGCTATTAAATGTGCTTGTAATTTCTCTATTCAAGCAATGCCTATAGACGTGCCCGCTATTTTGCATGTCTATCAAGCGCATCTATAGTTTCTTTGTGTTGTTGTGGAAACCACCCTAAAGTAAAATAATATCATGTTTATTTGCTTATATATGTAACCTAATTAGCTTTCACCTATATGAAAAAATAAAGCAAAAAAATACATAGGTTATCTACCCAATAAAGCTCTCCAACTCCAAGATGTCAACCAATAGCTGGACATGCACCCCAGCTCTCTAACCATCATGATCTTTATATTCCTAAAGGTAAATGACTATACTATTAAATAAGTCAACTTAGCAACTAACTACTACACAATTATGTACCTGCTACCCATGCACCTCTCTCGATGGTGAATGTAAATGATGTTGCCACCCTATCATATCATATTACAATAACAATACATATCATATTACAGTAACAATAGATGTGTCAACCTATATAAAGAGAAGAAATTGAAAGGCTTCACCAAGCCACAAATTAAAAAGAACATTAGTTATTGTACATCTGATAATCCATAATTTGAAGAAAAAATAACAATGTGTGAACTCATAAAGCTCACAAAAATCATACATTGTTGAAATTCTAGAGACGACATTATTTGAATGGAATATGGAATGAGCTCATGAAAATTATACAAAAAAAGACACTGAAAATTTATCACCCAACAAAGTCTGAAGAGGCTTTCAAGAGTACTAGCATACTGCTAGGTCCTTCTTGATGCCAATTGTAAAACCTCTTTGGTACAACTCATTTCAGCATCCTCATCACTAATCCGATCCACACTCTCTGGAAGGAATAAGGAATACTTTGACTGCATTTGATGATAAAACATGTGAGAAAGCCACGTATAATTGCCCGTGACTAAACACCGATGTTGCCAAGTATAAGCCTAAGATAGACATTGTTTGGCCTTGTGCCTTGTTTATCTGTTAGATATGCTCAATGCCCCACCCTCCTAGTAACCACCAGTGGTCCAAGGTGCTCAAGTTGTAACGCCCCCATATGAGGAGAAGCCATGTGTCAACCCAAAACACTGGATGGTGGATCCTGACTTGCATGTCAGATGAGGTCTATCAAATGAGACCGTTGATGGTAGAAAGGTGATCTATGTGAGTCTAGCCTATGGGCTAGGCCGGGTAGGAAGCTGGTAGCACAACGAGGCACATTGGTGGGGGTTCGGGGGCGAGAGCCCTCGAGGCGACGGTATAGGGAATATTTTCTAAATATTCCATAGACAACTAGTTGGTTCCGTTGACTAGGTTGACTGGTCGGCTCCACTGACTAGGTTGACTAGTCGGCTCCACCGACTACATTGATTTGACTACCGCCCTCATAGCTATAAAGAGGCCAACTTCCCAATTCATTGTATCCATCAGATCAGATCTTCCAGCTAGTATCTCTTCACCTAGTATCTATCTAGATCGCCATCTAAGCTCCACTGTGGGAGCACACGGGTGGACAGAGCCATCATCTGTACTACAACAGTATTAGAGGAAACTTTTGTTCCTCTCCAGTTTGCTATGTACTCTCTATTCTTTGTTTAGTTTTTGTTCCACTGCGCCATGTAATTTAACATTATCATCATGCCAAATGCTAGTTGAACAACAAATTTTCTTCTTCTCATATCGAATGGAAGTTTCAAGTTACTGGGAATGAAAGTTACTCTTGGAATGAACATCCTATCTCCAACAATGGTACTAGTGAGAATCTCAACTTCCAATACCTTCGTGTGAAACTTTTTGCATATCAACTGAGTCCCATTGCATAATCCCTATCGAGCATTCAGATTGCACAACAAAATGAGGGGAGCATTTTGTTTCAAAACCAGCCAAAATCAAGAGGCTCATTCAAGCTTAAGCAAGAGCTTTGCAAGCATTGCAAGTCTAGTAAATGAAATCAATCAAATTAGGAATTGGCAAACTCGATTTGGGAATGGTCAGAAATACTTTGTGTTGAATAATTCCTTGGATCATGGGATGGGGTGCCATGAACCTGCTGCCTATGATAACAAATGGTTTTTCCCTCAACTAAAGGTGACGTGTGTAGTAGTAAAAGGATAGCCCTCATGGAATCTCTAAGGGGTCTTGATTTTGGCCATGATTTGCACATTCTAGCACTTGAGCCATACATCAATTTCCAACACTTGAGGCATATAATGGCTTTGCCCATGCAACGCTTCTAGCTACAATCCAAGCATCAAGCAATCTCATATTCTGTATCCAGAGACATCATGGGGGGTAGAGCCTCTTTTTGGTAGTTTCACTAGCAATATGTATTGAAAAAAAAATGTATTCAATTATTATATTCTTCCTTGCTATATGAGTGCTCTTAATGCATCCAAATTGTAGAACTACTTCAATACTACTTCTTAGTTATATTGTATAATAACCTCCAAATGTATGCTCATGAGACAACAAAAAAGAGACCTGGCAGCCCAAAAATGATAGCGCATTGATGCACTCCCATTTTCGGGATACCAGGCCTCTTTTTTAATGTCTCACGAGCATAAGAACAAGGACTTGTATTCCTTACCTTTCTTTCTAATGGGGGTCTTGATTTTGGGGGGTGTATGCCAAAAATTGATGAACAATGTTATTTGATGCATATAGTTTCATTAAATAGATAAAATAGGCATGAAAACATCTAAATTGGCTCTTGCCATTCGATTTGATGTATGACATGACCCCATTTGGATTTGTAATTCCAAAGATACGGGGTGTTACTTTTAGGGCTTGAATGCCTAAAATAGGCAGTGCGTCAACGCACTACCTATTTCCTACATTTAGGCCTCAAAAGTAGGACCCCAGGTAGGACCACATAAGGTCCTACTTTCGAGGCCTAAATGCATGAAATAAGTAGCACGTTATAACAAGCTACCCATTTTAGAAATTCAGGCCCTAAAAGTAGGACCCTGTATCTTTGAACTTACAAATCCCAATGGGATCATGTCCTATATCAAATCGAACAGTAAGAGCCAATTTAGATGGTTTTTATGCCTATTTTCTCCATCAATCAAAACTGTATGCATGAATATATACATCAAGATATGCATCAATATATGCATAACACCTATTTCATTAATTTTGGACTCTTGCACTGTCCAAATTCATTTTGTGAGATAATTCTGGATAAAACATTTCAAAAAAAGAGGCTCTTATAAAACAAAACATTGAGTCAAAAAGGAAGATTCAAAAAAATCAAATTAGAAAAAATGACGTGAGATGTTAAAAATAGAGTACATCACATTGTTAAAAGAGACAAAAAAGTAAGATTTTAAAAAATCAAATTAGAAAAAATGGCGTGACATGTTATGAAAACTAGAAAAGAGCACATTTCAAAAAGAGCACATCACATTTGTAAAGAAGTAGATCATATTACTCAAAGCCATATGGTGTCAAAAAACACCTTAATACAGTCTCTCTTAACATCATCTTAACATCACATTTGTACAAGAAGTAGATCATATTACTCAAAGCCATATGCTGTCAAAAAACACCTTAATACAAAGCCATATGGTGTCAAAAAACACCTTAATACAAAGCCATATGGTGTCAAAAAACACCTTAATACAGTCTCTCTTATCTAAGTCTAGAAGATCTCATCATTGGTCTCTCTTATCTTCTCAACAACCCAATCCTTCACTGCCTCCACAACTGTATCCTCAACATAATTACATGTGAAGAAGAAGTTTAAGCAATCACAAATTGTTTCTTTATGATTTCTCTGAGAGGCTCTTATTGTTCTCTCAGCATCCGCATCAAATCGCCCATGACGAGAGCTGCGATAACGCAGGGTTACTTAAGAAGTCTAATAGATCTTGTCGTGCTTTTATCATACGTCTTAGAAGTCTTTCACTGTCTGCTATCTTGAGAGTCTCCTCCCTCTCTGCGTGCCTTTGTGCAGCAAATTCCTCTCTCTCCATGTGTGTCAAAGGAGAACCTTGTCGAATTCTAGCCTCTCTCTGTGCCCCTTGGTCAGCAATCCATTCTTTGAGATTGTTAATTCCGAACTCCACGTCTTCGACAATGCCAAGGACATCCATGGGTGGGGAGATGATAAAGAAAGGGAGATGGACTACGATGCAAGAAAGAAGAGAGTGTCTGCGGAAGAACTAGGATAGAAGAATACTTGGTTATCAGGATGGATGAAAGAAGACTCTGAGAGTGTTTGCGGAAGGACTAGGATAGAAGAATACAAGTTAATGAGAAGCACTAGGATGCAAGAAAGAAGAGAGTGTCTGCGGAAGAACTAGGATAGAAGAATACTTGGTTATCAGGATGGATGAAAGAAGACTCTGAGAGTGTTTGCGGAAGAACTAGGATAGAAGAATACAAGAAGAATACAAGTTAATGAGAAGCACTAGGATGGATGAAAGAAGAGAGTGTTTGTGGAAGAACTAGGATCATAGAAGAATACTTGGTTATCAGGATGGATGAAAGAAGACTCTGAGAGTGTTTGCGGAAGGACTAGGATAGAAGAATACAAGTTACTCAGAAGGACTAGGATGTAAGAAATAAGAGAGTTTTTGTGGAAGGACTAGGATGGAAGAATACAAGTGCACTAAGGCACGATGTGTTCACTACGATAAGGATAAGGGTTCGAATAAAGTGAGTGGCACGATGTGTTCACTATGATAAGGGTTGGAATAAAGCGAGTGGAGATTGAATGCTCTATTTTAAGTGAGTGGAGATGATAAGGATAAGGGTTGGAATAAAGTGAGAGAAGCATTACGAATGCTCTACTTTAAGTGAGTGGAGACTGTCCAACTGAATAAAATTCTCATCACACAAGGATTTATTTCCAAATAATCACATCATCACACATTCATATCATAAAATTGTGTGCATGAAGAAATATATTACAAATATTACATCATCATGTGCATGAAATAAATATATTACAAATATTACATCATCACATATTCATATCAAAATTCTCATCACACAAGGATTTATTTCCAAATAATCACATCATCACACATTCATATCATAAAATTGTGTGCATAAAGAAATTATATAAATATCATGATTATGCCACTTAAGTAATAAGTCACAAATTGGTGTATAATCAACAAAAACTACAAACACAACATCATACATGCATCACAACTCTTGTGATGCTTCTAGTGGAGACTGTGGCAACTCTTCGGATGCTTCCAATGGAGGCTGTGGTGCTGTAGATGTACACTCGGTCTCTACTTCTTCTGTAGTATGTAGTGCTTTCGGAGTAGACTCAGTATCCTCTTCCTTAAATGCAAGCGGAGGCGGTGGCAACTCTTCTGATGCTTCCAGTGGAGGCTGTGGTGCTGTAGGTGTACATTGGGTCTCTACTTCTTCTGTAGTGTGCAGTGCTTTCATAGTAGACTCAGTCTCCTCTTCCTTAAAGGGAAGCTCTGGTATTGCTTCAGTTGCACGTTGTATTCTAATGGCAGCAATTAGGTCTCGAATGATTTCAGCCCTAAACAATTGTATATCCTCCTCTGAATATTTGAGCTCCAAAGAGTCCTCTGATGAGATCTGTGGCTTAAGTGAGAAAATTTCTTTGAAAATCAACATGCAGTTGTAGGCAACTCTCCACCCACAACTATGCCCATCTTCCTGCTCTACTACTAAACGCTTTTGGAAGTTTACCGAGTCTTTGTACTGTCCTGTTTCTCTGATAGCAGATACCAACTTCTCAATCGACCTGCTCATCGTGACATACAAAAAAAACTTAGTGTATCTATCACATAAGGTACATAATATAGAAGTAACAACAGATTAATAGAATACTTACGTTTGCACTGAGCCATGAAAGCCTGCAATCGAGTTAACAAACCAACAATAGTTGTCTTCAAGGTTCCAAACCACCAGACTCCAATGTTCCCTACACGAATAATTAAGAACCATTATTATTTAACACAATGTTGCCAGTATAAGATGAAAATAAAGGTTGCCATGATACTTACATCTCATGATATGCCATAAATAGGACTCGCACGCCATGTAAATGTAAAGGCTGTAATAATTTACAAACATCGGCTATTGTCTTTCTGCTATCGCTAAGTATAGGAGAAAGGAGGGAATCCAACATATACACACGATTTTGTACGACTCTACCAAATCGTGAGATAACTATACTGCACAAACAAATAAATGAATATTAGCTTATTAGATTTAATCAAAATAAATGAATATTAGCTTATTAGCTTATTAGATTAAATCAAAATATTGAATTATCAAGTAGAGAAAAAGTTTGTATCAAACCTGAGAATGGCCATCATAACGTTGTTATTGACCTCATTTGAAGCTCTAGAGAGAATTGAAATCTCCTCTCCCCCAAATTCAAGATACTGAGGTCTATGTTGAATCATAACCCTAACATTAAAAGAGCTTCCCAATTCTTTTAATGAAGCCATGTTTGTAGAGTTGAGGTCATCTATCCTCTTTGACTCTTTGATGGCATTCATTTCGCAATCAATGATTGCTCGAATGGTACATGTTATAAATGCATAGAGATGCAAATCCGTATATGTTGATAGTGTGGTGTCATTTTGCATCTCAAAAATTTGACCAAGTACCAAAAAGCAATTGTAGCCCACCCTCCATCCACAATTATAGATGTGGCTATTATCTTGATGTGATACCTGACATGTTACATACTCTATTTGTTGTGCCAAGTCACATTGCCGCATTACTATGTCGATAGCATCTACTAATTTTCGAGCTGATCTGCATATCAAAAACTTATAACAACAGTGAATATGTGCATTGCATATCAATCTACATGTCAAGAAGTGACAACAAGTGTAGTCTATACTTACTCTAACACATTCCCATGGACGGATGTCATTGAGTTTGCAAAGAAGCACTTCTTCGCAAGGATGTCCACGACTACCAGACTCCAATGTGAGCTGCATTATCAATCAAGAATAATTACTGTAATTGAGACAATTCTAGCAATGCAATAGAAAAAACAAGTAGGGTTTGATGCTTACTTCTCATAATATGCTGTAAAAATAACTCGTGCGTCATTCATAGGAATGTGCTTCAACCACTTGCAAACATTCTCTATGGTTTCTTCTTTGTTGCTAAGCACTTCCGAAATACGAGGATCGAGCATATATGAAACGCTTTGTATATTTTACAGAAAATTTGCTATAACATTACTATATTTAAAAAAAAAGTATTAGCTTCTTGGGTTTAATCAAAATAAGCAAAGTATAAAGCCAAGGAAAAGGCTGCATCAAACCTGAGGATGGTTGTAATGACTTTGACATTAACCTCATTCTTAGGATTCAAGAGGATTGAAATCTCTTCTTCACCAAATTCAAAAAAATGAGGTTGTTGTCGAATTAACAACATAGCAGTGAATGAACTTCCAATCTGCTCCAATAGATTCATATTTTTATGACTCATCTTATTGAGGGAGTAGTCTACATCATATTCTTCTTCACTTGCTATGTCCTCCACATCCTCCTTCTGCCATAAAAATATAAAAAAGTTATGCGATGTACACATCCCAAATAAAGGCTTAAACAAGCAGATAAGGTTTCATACATGCTTTCATTAGTGTAAGTCTCTCCTCTGCTTGGAGCAAAAATTTAAAAAGGTTTCATACACGCTTTCATTAGAGTGAGTCTCTCCTTCTCTTGGATGAAAAATTTAAAAAGTTATGAGATTTACACATCCCAAATAAAAATAATGGTTTAAATAATCATAGAAGTATAAAGATAGCATGCTTTCATTAGACAAGTTATGAGATTTACACATCCCAAATAAAATTAATGGTTTAAATAATCATAAAAGTATAAAGATAGCATGCGACTCATTCTCTTCTCCTTTTGGAAGAAAATATAAAAAAGTTATGAGATTTATACATCCCAATTAAAAGGCTGGAACAAGCATACAAGTATAAAGATAAGGTTTTATACATGCTGCAATGTAGTCATATTTTCATGTTGTTTCCCAATGGTAGTAATTAGATGCTGAATACTCTCAGCCCGAAATGCTAGCAGATCAGCTTCTGTATATGATTCCATTTTGACTGGTAACTCCAAATCAAAAATCTCTCTAAGAAACAACATGCAGTTGTAGGCAACTCTCCACCCACAGCTGTGTCCATCTTTTTGCTCCACTGGCAGACGTCTTTTGAATTCTACTTGATCTTGTTGCTCCGTGGTTGTTCTGACAGCAGATACTAGCCGATATGCAGCACTGTCCAGCATGACATATGAAATATATTAATATGTCATGATCATAATCTTTGAAAAGGTGCCTTGGGGATCGCAAAGCCTATAGCTTTCTGTTGCTTCCTGATCTCCCTTAGCACACCTGCACCATGATTCAATATCTTGGCCTTTTGCTTGAGCAGGCTCATTGGCTTACCCTTCCTGCCATGTGCAGCTCTTCCCTTTGGAGGCACACTAAATTTCTTGGTACCTGCCCCAGCTGCTGTTGCTGCAAGCCCTGGCCCTTTGCCAACTTTCCTTGCAGTTGACTTGGTTCTTGCCATCACTCTAACAAACTGCATACAAAGCAATGGAAAGAGATTACAGCCATGGAGAACATGTTTTGACAAAAAAAAGGCAATCACAGGGGTGGATGAAGCAACATTGAAAATTTTGCAATAAAACACGATACGAGGAGTTTGAAATTCCTAACAGGTCCAAATCGCGTTTTCCTGCAAATTCCTGAAATGATATGCTGGTGCATTCCTACAGTGATTTCTCTGTCTTTACAACTAAATACAGTACGAATGGAGTTTATGCAAGAAGAGTACAGCCATGGATAGCTATGGAAGTCACAAAACCAGAATGACAGGGGTGGATGAAGCAACATTTCAATATTTGCAACAAAACGCGATTTCGGCTGTTTGAAATTCCTAAGGCCTTCTCCTCACATTTTCGTGCAAATTCATGAGGCAGCATGCTGGAATATGCCTTCAGTCATTTGAAGGTGTTTGCATGTCCATGCAAGATGGATTGAGTCTATGGAAGGCAAGAAGTGTGCACAGACTGAAGGAAGAACCCATAAGTACAGTTTTACCCTCACATGCAAATATCACACTTGAACATCTGCATTCCTACAGTGATTTCTCTGTCTTGACAACTAAATAAAATATGGACTGAGTCTATGCATTTCCATGCAGGATGGATTGTTTCTATGGTAGGCAAGAAGATTGCAGAGACTGAGGGAAGAACCCATTATTACTGACCTGAAATCTATCTGTGGATGTGCTGTGCTGCTGATGAGTACCCTGTGCTGGGGATGAGCCTGTGCTGCTGGTCAGGATGCTGATGTTGTAGAGTATGGAGGTAGGGAGACAAGAGAGCAGAGATTGGAGGGCAAGAGGGCTGAGACAGGATACCACAAATAAGTGCAAAATACAAATAAGGCATCTACTAAATCCCACACATGTGGAATGTAGTCATTTTTCACACGTGTGGATGGGACCCAGATCTCTTGGAGTTTGAAATTTGGCACGTGTGAAAGGTACACTTTATGCCTTGGAACTTGTGCCATTCATGATTTCATAATCAATTCCACAACCACTCTTCCCTCCCCTGCCTCCCAATCTTTCATCCCTGCGAGGACCCTCGCATCTTCCATTTCCTTCTCTCTCTGATCCTTTCCTACCCAGCACACTCCATCCAGACTGCAACCTGCCTGAAGAGTACTACCACTGCCAGATCTCCAGGTTACCTAGAGTGCAGAGTTCAAGCTAGTGAAAGAGCAAGAGATTCACCAGTGCAACTCCAACAGCATGGAAAAGGAAAAAAAAGGTCAGAATTCTAGATTGTTTTCAATGTTTTTTGACATATATTTCTTCCATCCATTGGATTTTTGATGTCCAAATGTCTTCACTCAGCTCCACCCTTCTTGTTACATATTCATTTGATACTATCCAAGAATGTGGTAAATCACCCAGGAATTTGATTGGAGATGGATATGAATAGAACCTAGAAATTTGCAACAAAATGCGAGGAGAGTGGTTTATACATCTCTAAGTAGCCCATATCGCATTTTGCTGCAAATTCCTGTTGTTGACACATTCCTCATGAAAAGCTTCACTCAGCTCCTGCATATCAAATCATACTGTCTAGGAATCAATGAGATGAACCTAGTGTTTGATTTGACATGCATATGGATAGAACTGGAGAATTTGCAACAAAATGCGAGGAGAGTGCTTTATATTTTCCAAATGGTCCCCCATCGCGTTTTGCTACAAATTCCTGTGTCTGATTTGGTTCTCACTTCTACCTCATTGTTTTGCTATCTTTGGCCCTGTGGAATTCTTCCTTGATGATGAGAAATGTTTTTGCTTTGGAACAGTTGACTCCTAGGCCCCACCTTTCAAGAGGAAGCTGGACTTTTTTGCTGCTATTATTAGACCACAGCAATCACCAAGTGAGTCATGAGAGCTCATGAAGGAATTATCTGGTGATATCCTATGCATTCACTGATTGCATATGTTAGCATATAGAATTCAAAGTATGTAAGTTTTTGAACAGGCAAAAGGAAGAGACTGGAGCAGAATGCTGATTCTTCCATCACAAAACAAAAGGAACCAGAAGAGGACAAGTCTCCAGATTTGCTCCTATTTGAGTTTCTTCACAAATGCAAGGCTCAGAGTAACTTCCACATATACCATAGTATTTTCAACATGGAGTTCACAATGAGCTCGATACTGGAGCATTAGAAAGATTTTCTTTCAGACTATTGGGATACCTTCAAAGAACTGACAGAGGCAGGAAGAATTGTGGAAGGAGAAAAGGTTTTTGTGCATATAAATCATATTGTCTCCATTGACAGGCTGAGGTACCATGTGAACAGAAGATTTGATAGCCTACCTGATCAATATAAATTCAACTGTAACTTGCACACCAGAAAGTGCAGAGTGCTTGAGGAAGCCATGGCATTCCTTATGTACATTGTCTTCAGTCAGGAGTCTTTGGATGAACAAGGGCAGGAGACTGAAGAAGAAGACACATCTGAGGCAGAGGAAAAAGAGGATGTTTCTTTGGTAATAGAAATGGCAGAGCAAGAAGAAGATATCAACCTTCAGGATGAGGGGCTGCAAGTGGCTGCTCTTGACCTTGTTCACAAAAACTCTTAGGGGAGCAGAGCCATTTGAAGATTTTGATGTTCAGAGCAGCAAGTATGCAGTGCCCATGCTTCCAGGTGTCTTGATTGGTGGAAAAGATTATGTTTTCCTCCATGATATAGAGTGTATGTTCAATTTGAGGGAGGACTATGCCATTTCCCTTATTGCCCAGGCTTCAAGGCTTGACAAGGAGGTTGGCATAGAGGATGACCATTCACTACTGGCTTTGGAAACAATTTTTGATCCTACAAAGGCCCTTACTTTTTGTTTCAAGAGGCTGAAAAGTTCTAAGAGCCAGATGAAGCTACCTTCCAGCTCACACAGGAAGCTATGAATCTCTCAGCACTATACACATAAAAGCTTAAAGAAGAGGCTGGACAAGAGGGGAGAGGAATAAATCTTTGGAAAGATGAACTGCTTGTTGCTGATGAAAATGAGAAGGTACTTCAAATCAAATACTTTGTCTTCTGCTTAACTTTATTTTGTAGGTTGTGTATTGTCTCACTCCAATCTTTTGATATGTGGCAGCTACAAATTGAGGATGACACATTCCTCCAGAGATCAACTGGAAGTAGGCCGGTTGGGTTTCACAAAATGTCAAGCCTAGCTCATTATATTCATGATCTAGGCAGTGCTAAGATCTTGATTTACCATAGGCAGTTGAGCAACAATGGAGAAGCCATTGTTTACTTCTTAAAATGTTTGTCCAGGGTTTTAGGTGGACATGATCTTTCATGGCAAAAGGAAAAGATCATTTTGATAGAGAGGTTGTCTGCCATAGATATATTTGGAGATTAAGCAGGCCTCTAGGGCCACTTACTTTTTGTCTTACACTTCTTATGCATTAGCATGTGGTGTTAAGGAGCCCAAATGTCTGGAGGGCTATGGAAAACACAAGCTCATAAGGTTTCGAGAGCCACCCATGATTGCATCAGGCCACACAATCCAAGAAGAAGTACAGGTGGAGACAGCTGAAGAAAAGGATACCCCTCCCAGACAAGCAACAGAGGCAAGCATTGATAAACAGACAATCAACATCAAGCCAATAAAGAAGAAAAAGACTCCAATCAAGATCAAAAAGAGAGTTCCGATTGGCAGGCCCTGGGAGAAATAGGATTTAGTCATCAAATATAGCACAAACATTATATTAAAGTTGAACTGATTTGTACAAAGTCTTTGATGTCTGGTATGATCTTGTATAAATGAACAATAAGTTGAAGATGAAATGATTTGTACATTTAGATAGAGTGGTGTCGTTAAATATTAAACAAACAATATATTGAAATTGTGAACAAATTGTATTACGTTTAGATCATATGTTTCACAAAAGAAATACTTTTGATGCATAACACCAAGAGTCACTTGTTCCACAAAAAAAAATTCTATTGATTGAGTTTGAAAACATGTGGACATAACAGCAATAAGTTACAAATGAGTCCTATTCATGTTTACTTGTCCATTTATGGTTTCTAAATATCTTCGATTCCCTCCATTGTCTATGTCTCTCTGTTGCCATTGAATTGTCTAGAGTTTGTCTTCGTCTTTGCTTTTGGGCTAGAAGAAAAGCAAGCTTGATTTTGGAGCTAGCAACTTTTCTTTTAGCATGTAGCCTCTATAGTATGCCTCGGTAAAACCATTGGAAGACTTCCTTCAGACTATTTGCCTTCTGATTCCCTCCATAGTGTTGTGTGTGTCTGAAAAATGCATTACGTGCCATGTAGTGAGACTTCTCGATGTCTTGGGTAGACCAAATTGCTGGGCATCCATACTTTTTGACAAAATAGGGAAGGTGGTTGTAGATGATATGATGTAAGACATAAGAATGCATAGTAAGTAATAAAAAAAAGAGGATCACACTTAAGTAAAAGAAGAAGACATAACCTTACCATGTAGTGAGTTATATATTGCAGGCTGTCCACGCGTCTTTCATTGACTTTCCAAAATGTTTAATTGCCTCCTCAAAGTTCTTGTAATCACTCTTTGTCCATGTTACTTTGTCACAGAACATGAAGAGTTGATCAAGAGACCTCCACACCTCTGCCTTCCTATTTCGTGCTTCCCCATCTGCCTCATGATCTTTCACAGCATTATGGACTTGCTTCCACAATCCATAATTAATCTTTGAAACTGTTCTACCTTGCCTTACTTGCTTACTATGTTTGGATCGAGACAAGAATCTTCTTGCCTTAACACTACCAATAGAGGGCTTGATTGGTACCTCCTTGCCATTGGTAGACTTTTTAAAATCCTTTGTGATTTGAACATCTCCTCCATGCAGACCTATATCGGATAACACTTTTTCCAATGCTTGACGAGCATCCTTTCTATTTTTTTTGGGACGGAGTTTCCAAGCAAATCCAATATATAAAAATACCAATTTTTCAATAATTCGACATAGACCATGCAATGTGCAGATGTGAACATTACATAGTGGAATGTCCAGAATGGCCTTGAAGTCAGGGTCAACTTTATCTCTATTAGGTGCTCTCTTCCACCATTTTGAATCCATTACTTGAGCTGATTCTTTGCAGTAAAGACAAGGAGACTTTGTGTTTCCTCCTTTACTAACGTTATACATGCACTTAAGTGTTTTAAGATCCCCGGCCATGTGCCACTCTACTTGAAAATCACCTTTTCCTGCAACATGGAGATTCTCACCTTGCACTTGTCTTTTGATTATTCTTGGTATTTCCGTGTGGTGAAACACCCAATCTAGTGTTTCATGGTCTTCTGTCTTCACCTGCCAGATTATAGAAAACAAAAGTCTTACTATAACAGATTTGAAAACAATGACCAAAATCAAGTACAAAACAAAAAATGATCATACCTGGAATGAGCCTAACCACCATATGTGTTTCTCTGACTGCACACTAAAATACTTCGAACTCGCTTCAGTCAATGATGTATCAATTGCTCCATTCATCAATGTAATAGTAACTCTTTCCATTTTCTTTTCCTTTACAACCTCACACTCATCCAGTTTGATAACAAATTTCAAAATGCCTTTGCACTCCTCAAATGTTATTCCATAAAACTCGACCATTCTTCTTTGAAGTTGTTGTAGATCTCCAAGGATCATACACAGTGGTTCCTTTACCACCATGAAATATTTCTTCAATATGGATATATTGTCCAATAAATTCATCTATACTTGCATTCAAATGACCTCTTATCCTCCACACGGTTGCTAGATTTGGCAGTAAAACTCGTTTAATCCTTTGATCTTTCAAAGTTGAGGATATCACATGGAAAATCGAACTATATCCCTTCCTGCTAACTCCACTAACATCAAGAGCCTCTTGGATTATAGTGCCATCAACTTGATTATTGGATACAAAGTCCTCTATAACATTGCGTTTGACTGTTTTGTATTTTTTTTCCTCAATCAAACCCTTTGCTACACCACAAGAAAGCAATCCTTTCATTTGTTTAACAGGAAGAAGGTTCGGATCCATATTTTCTTTTACAGGCTCCAATAATTTCCTATAGTAACAACACAATATGCCTATATCATTCAGCGCCTCCATTCTTGTTTTGCGGTAAGGGACGAAATAGATATAATCATTTGAGAGCCTTTTTGAGTATACAAAATGATAAATTTCAATCTAACCTTGCTTCCTGAATTCGTCGCTTGCATCCACTAGTCCCAGCCTTCAAATTTGCAATGTTTTTAATCTTCCTGCTACGTAGTCTGTCTCCAAGCACGGTTCTCTTCTTTCTTGGTCTTGTCAACTCTTTTTTACTCTTTGAATGCTCCTCAATTTCATTCTGCAACTGCTGCTCCAATTTTTTATGAATGGCTATCTCCTGCATCTTGGCCCCCTTTTCTTGTAGGTACATCATTTTATACGTTTCCGCAAATGCAGACTGCGCTGAAATATAACCAAGAAGTCCATTTTGTCCATCGCCGACAAACCTCAATAATGTGGTGGGATTGACAAATGGAGGTGTAGAGTTTTTTACTTGACATTTTGGATATATGCTTCCATCGCACCATAAGTCAATATGTTGAAGCCCTTCTCTTCTCATATTTTCCTGCTGTTGAGCATTCAGCACCGTATCCTTTCGTCTTTTTTGTGCTGGAGCATATTGTTCTTCTAAGTCGATGTGAAGATGGTGTAATCGCTTCTTTTGAGATAGTGACTCACTAGTATCCGCCATTTTTTGTGCTTCTGAGGTTGCGAAGTTTGTTTGTCAATCTCAAACTCGTTTTGTAACATGAATCGTGGAAGTATGGCGGTATCCATGTGAATATTTTGAAAACTTGCAATCACCAAGTTCAGTGATGGATTCTTTATGAAAGGCCTGCACACGTCGGCAAAAGAGATGCGGAATCTTTGGCAAACAAAAAAAAATCTAAGGAGATATTTAATGCAAAATCGTGTTAGTCAGACAAAAGATTATCTTATTCCTTTTTGAATTGACAGTCCTGTAGTCCTTACTGACAGTTCTGAGCCACGTTTCCATATTTTACTATTTTTGAGGTCTTTTAGGAGAGAAATAAATAAAAAAATAGTGAATTTCTTACAGGGCCCCAAAATGAGTTCCCTTTTTCCCTAATGGATATCATGCCATCTTAAACCATAAACCAAGGTATTTAAAAACAAGAGTCTATGCAATGCCTAGAAAGGTCAAATGCGTATTGCCAACTTGAGGATTGCATCCCTTTCTTTTTTATGCTATGCAAAATAGGGTGTGGTACAATCAAAACTATAGCTCTTACTCATAGAGCATTAATCACGAAATAGGAGTGAAGGTTTATATTTTACATTGTGAAATCACTAGCATATTTGTGTTTGCTTTATTGATTGAAACCGGAGAAAGGCCTACTCTGCTGCGATTGCATGGTTGCGGGGGACCTTAGATACACACTTTATTCAAGGAAGAGTTTCAGGCGTCTTTTGGTAATAGGAGAAAGTTTGAGACATTTTTTAGCGAATATTCAAGTGATCCCTATTCAAGCTACTTCTATGTTGGGCAGTAGCACGCCAGCAGCTTTCCACATACCATGCATCCAAATAGCATTTTCATTAAAGCAAACTTCTGCTACTTCACTCTGAAACTACGGAGCCGTTTTGAAACGAGTCACTTGTCAGATAGATAGACATAGGTCCAAGCTAAAGTGAGGCTAGCATTTGAAGAATCTCGGCCCAAATATATATAACCGCTCTCTCTTACACACACATGCAGAGACACACACACATATTGTGCTTCACCGGGCTTGCCTTCTCAAGATCAGGAACCGTGGTTTATTATAAGCAGATTCAAAGGGGGACATCTTAGAGTGCAAGAAGAGAAATCTGCCGGCTGCACATTATTACATAATCGATCTTGCTGATCTCACAGTTACATCCTAGGAATGGACGATTTGGAAGGTGAACCCGGAAGAGGCGAGGGTCCCTGCCACGCGGCTGACGCCATTGACGTTGGCCGGGCAGTTAGCAAGGATGGTGTCGAGGGCGGTGCCCGCGTTGGCGCAGGTGGTGCATCCGCCTTGGCTCCCGCAGATGTCCACGGAAGCTGTGCCGGAGGTGAACATGGTGGTGCATCCCGATCCGTTGGTCTGGCAGCACTGGCTGCTCCCCAGGTTCCTTATGTAGTTCACGCAGGTGTTGGCGTCGGCACTGGTCGGAGACGCACCGTTGGTCTGGCAGGTCTGCGCCTTGCAGACGGGCGCCATGCAGCTGATCATGATCATTGCCGCCACAAGTAAGCAGACCCAAGCAGAAGCTGCGGACTTGGCCATTGGATGCACTAGGTAGCCGATAGAGGGAGTGTATACACGAAGGAAGGCAGGAATATAGACGGCAGATGGATGAATGGAGGAGCCTGGCAACCGTGCTTCTCCTTATATACGAGTAGGCGCTCTGAAAGAGTCTTGGTGATATGCCACGGAAGTCACGGTCTGCCTGCTCATCCAAGACTATGAGATCCGAGCAGATCAGCCTGATTTGAATTTGGTCCTCGGAACGTTCCACACGTGCTTTTTTTTGCACCATCGTATCCCAACGAGTGTCTTTCTTCCACCGCACTGTGACACCTTTAAAACAAGGGACGCCCTGCCCACGACCAATGCTGCACGCAGCAGAGGTCGAAACGCGCTGGGACACAAGAACTTTTACATGCACATGAGCTAGGTTTCTTTTGCATGTGGAACGTCTCTCAAGCTCTCACGCATTACACAAATTGTCCGCATTAGAGTGCCAAGCCTTTTGGTTTTAAATCTAATGTATGTAAGTAGAAAGACGAAGTACAAGCAATGAATTAATAATTTACAACAAGACTCATAACATTACTAACAAATATAAAATGTTTTCTATCCACATATTGTCCTTGCACGCAAATATGTAAAAAGTTATCTCGGTTCGTAGAATCTAAACCCAAGGGCTTATTAACTTATGATAGCTATAGAAACATGTTATGGCACTATCTAAAAAGTTACCATGATTTAGAATCACTTGCATCCATACATGCATTATTTGATGGGAAGCAAATTCTATTTATTTACAAATTACTAAAGCTTAAAAATGGATATTCATTCATCTTTATCAAATGCTAGGCAGAGGTAAAATCCTTGGGTTCAAGAGATGTCGACAAAGATAAGGGATCATGAACCCTATTTTGGAGCTATCTTGAGAAAGAAGGAACCCATAGATCCAAAGATTGAGACATTATCAAGGGAAACATAAGATGTTATTCCTCAAAAAATGCACTCACTACAGCCCACCACCTATGACTATTCTTAAAAGTGCACTCACTATATCCCCCCTTCTTACGTTTTCACGAACCAAACGATGAATAACTCTTTATGACCATCGAGTAGCTATTGGTGTTGTTCTACTCAAGGACAGAGATTCATAGCCTATGAATCCAACAAAAGACAATGCACATATTCCAATTTATGTAACAGACCTATAGACTCATGGTCACCTTTCATGTATTTCATAAGGAGTAGAAGGGAGAAAAATCACTCATGCCCACATTTTCAATTTATACTCTCTTCACTAATCTGACTTTTTCCCATTATGAACGCCATGAAGTTGTAAGGTATGTCACAATCCCTTCACTAACCTTAATGTTTGATCTACCAGGAATGCTTTAAATCCTCTAGTTAAATCTCACAGTCCCTTATCAAAGTATTATTTCCCACTGTGAGTCTCTTCTTTCTTACAATTGATTTCCTTCTCCTATACATATCACTATGCATAAAGGCTTAACCAACTTAGTCCTACTATAAGAAACCCTTTTTGAATTACATATATGTTCACCTAGGTACACACACATACACCTAGCTCCCCTTCTTGCATTATAAGGAACCAAACGATGAATAACTCTTTGTGACCATTGAGTAGCTATTGGTGTTGTTCTACTCAAGGACAAAGATTCATAGCCTATGAATCCAAAAAAAGACCATGCACATATTCCAATTTATGTAACAGACCTATAGACTCATGGTTACCTTTCATGTATTTCATAAGGAGTAGACTCAGGAGAAAAATCACTCATGCCCAGATTTCAAATGTATACTCTCTTCACCAATATGACTTTTCCCCATTATGAACACCATGAAGTTGTAAGGTATGTCACAATCCCTTCACTAACCCAAATGTAACACCTATTTCATTAATTTTGGACTTTTTCTATTGTTTTTGAACGAAGCCCAAAAATCCTTCCCAAATGAAAAGTTTACTTTGTGAAAATATCCTTCCCAAATCAAAATTTTACTTTCAGAAAATATTATTCCCAAATCAAAAGTTCACTTTGTGGCACTATCATATTCACATAAAAATCTTGTTTTTTCAATCTATACTTTTGCACTAACATGCAAGAATTTGAAATAATCCTACTTTAGAAATTCTAGCTCTACCTAAGTTATTTGTTAATTTAATTATTTTCTTAATGTGATAAATTTATAAATCCATGAAAGGAGACTTAAATATTTCATGGAAATGGGATTCTTGTAACTACATAGCATACACAACATACACAGCATTCTGTTCAAGCAGACAAAATTTGCTATGTAGATGCGGGTCTCTAGATGCATAAATAGACGTGCAAATAGACGCGCCTGTAAGTTTTTTTTTTAGTTGAGTAAATGCATCTGTGTGCGTGTCTGTAGGTGCTTTGTCTTGTTGTGTGTCTGTATGTATGTATCTATACACACACACACACACACACACACACACACACACACACACACACACACACACACACATACTCCATACATACATATGTATACATTGATGCATATATTGATGCATATCTTGATGTATATATTCATGCATACAGATTTGATTGATGGAGAAAATAGGCATAAAAACCATGTAAATTGGCTCTTATCATTCAATTTGATATAGGACATGATCCCATTGGGATTTGTAAGTTCAAAGATACGGGGTCCTACTTTTAGGGCCTGAATTTCTGAAATAGGTAGCCTGTTAACGTGCTACCTATTTCATGCATTTAGGCCTCAAAAGTATGACCTTATGTGGTCGTACATGGGGTCCTACTTTTGAGGCCTAAATGTATGAAATAGGCAGTGCGTTGACACGCTGCCTATTTCAAGCATTCAAGCGCTAAAAGTAAGACCCCGTATCTTTGGAATTACAAATCCAAATGGGGTCATGTCATACATCAAATCGAATGGCAAGAGCCAATTTAGATGTTTTCATGCCTATTTTATCTATTATATGCATAAAATAATGTTGTTTATCAATTCTTGGCATACACCCCCCAAAATCAAGACCCCCATTGGAAAGAAAGGTAAGGAACACAAGTCCTTGTTCTTATGCTCGTGAGACATTGAAAAAGAGGCCTGGTATCCCAAAAATGGTAGTGCATCAATGCGCTATCATTTTTGGGCTGCCAGGTCTCTATTTTGTTGTCTCATGAGCATACATATGGAGGTTATTATACAATATAACTAAGAAGTCGTATTGAAGTAGTTTTACAATTTGGATGTATTAAGAGCATTCATATAGCAAGGAAGAATATAATGATTGAATACATTTTTTTTTCAATACATATTGCTAGTGAGACTACCAAAAAGAGGCTCTACCCCCCATGATGTCTCTGGATACAGAATATGAGATTGCTTGATGCTTGGATTGTAGCTAGAAACATTGCGTGGGCAAAGCCACTATATGCCTCAAGTGTTGGAAATTGATCTATGGCTCAAGTGCTAGAATGTGCAAATCATGGACAAAATCAAGACTCCTTAGAGATTTTATGAGGGCTATCCTTTTACTACTACACACGTCACCTTTAGTTGAGGGCAAAACCATTTGTTATCATAGGCAGTAGGTTCATGGGACCCCATCCCATGATCCAAGGCATTATTCAAAGACAAAGTATTTCTGACCATTCCCAAATCGAGTTTGCCAATTCCTAATTTGATTGATTTCATTTACTGGACTTGCAATGCTTGCAAAGCCCTTGCTTAAGCTTGAATGAGCCTCTTGATTTTGGCTGGTTTTGAAACAAAATACAAAGCCTTACTGGCTCATGCCAAGTGCTGGAGGAGTCGTGGAACCGTTCCAAATTCTCATCCAATCTCCCGCGGTGAGTGATTGTGGGAGGACTTCATTCCAAGGGGCAACATATCTAGGATGATCAGGTGGGAGAAATCGATGGAGTCATAGATGACCTTATTCAATGCGTCTGCCCGTGAGGCAACTAGAGAAGGACCACAAACAGGACATGCATGGTAACCTGATGTAGTGAGACCTAAACAATAGATGCAATTAAGAGTTGAAGGTGGGTTTAGGGTACCACATCCTTTGCCTATTCATAATTAGAAGTGCAATGCTTACCTGAACACTCGCCATAGCCCGAGAAGTCATGCATCGTCCACATCAAGACTGCTTTGCAGTTGAAGTCTCATGACGAGGGAGGCCTCCTCACACAATGCACCTCGATACCTCTCCAAAGTATCTCTAGCTCATCAATCAAAGGCTCCAAATAAAGATCAAGATTTTTGACTTTATGTTTCCCTAGAATTAGAAGGGACAGCATAACATGTCTTTTCTTAATAGCCATAGAGGGTGGAAGATTATAATTCACCGATATCACTGGCCATACACTGTAAGAGGTGCTTTTGAGACCAAATGGGTTCACACCATCTACATCCAATCCAAGTCTCAAGCTCCTAGGTTCTTCCTTGAAGCTTGGCCATGTGTCTTCAATATGCTTCCACACAGGAGAGTCTGCGGGAGTTCTCCACTTGCCATCAGTTGATCAATGGGAGGAATGCCATGACATGAGCTCTGCAATGGATTTGCACTTGAACATATGTGAGGGATTATGGGAAAATGTCACAAAACCTTACGAGGAACGTCCAAAGTTTTGAGATCTGCTCTATATCTTGCCTCTCCATAAGTAGGGCACTCTCTTGCATCCTTATGTAGTCCACAAAACAAAATGCAATCGTTGATGCACGTGGATGCGCTTGTAATCTAATCCTCCAAGAGAGGTCACATGTTGCCTTGCCATATCTCTTGAGGTCAGTAATTTATTCTCCCTTGGAAGCATTTTACACAATAGCCTACATGTGAAGACCATAAATGAGGAAAATCATTCGAGTAATTGACCCACTAGCATAATTCACCATGTTTGCAAAATAGACTTTAAAGCTTACTTGAGTAATGCATTCAAACTTGCATTGCTCCATCCATAGATGGTTTGCAAGTTTAGTAACCCAAGGGAGGCATGTAGAACAGAGAAAGTGCACCCCTCAAATAGTGGAGTCGATACTGCGGTAAAAAGATCATCCTGCTCCATGCTATCATCCCTCCCTTCAGATTGATGGACATATAAATCCCACACCATATCATCAAACACCTCCTCCTCCATGGCTTCTTGAGGTAATGGCGGAGGGCTACTCTCACCATCACTCCATGCATCCATAATGGTCCCTCATGAAGATCCCACCTCATATCGCCGATGCTTTGCCTCCTCACCGCAAGCATAGGGCAACATATGCGGGTGTGGCACTGCATCCTATATTAAATTAAAACAGAATAATAACTCAAACATATGAACACCCATAGGTATCTCAATCAACCTTAACTCTTTAACACTTACCATGTTTATGGTCGCATCCCATTCTCCATACTTTGAGATGTGATTGAGTGTAATCTTGCATGCACGATACATGTTTCCTTGACATCGATCACACATACATTTGATTTTTTGCTCCAACCACATTTCGTGATGGTGGATACGGAGGGATTCATCCTCACTGGAGGTACTTGTTGAAGATGAAGACATCCTACAAACAAACAACCCAAAAAAATTTGCTTTTCTTCAAATATTTAATTTTAAAACTCTGTGACACATCTAAAGACGTGTCTAAAACCGCGTCTGTCTATTCTGTGGTGCACATCTATAGGCGCATCTAAAACCATGTCTGCTCTATGTATCTAGACGCGCAATTACACGTGTATTTAGACGTGCTATTAAATGCGCTTATAGATGAAGTTTTCAAATCTGCTTTTAGCAGGCTCGCTTTGCTTTTCTTCACATTAATTATACTTCGCGCAACTCGCTTGCTTTGCTATTAATAGATCCACAGTTTCGATGCTTAAGAGGAAGGCACCCACACTTACTTCCAAGCTTACAGCAGAAGAGGGTGAACAAGGAAGAGAAGAAACTTTGAAGAAGGAGAAGAAGCTTCCATACCTCTATCCAAGGTAAGTCTCTTTATGGTTGATGTTTTTTGGAAGTTGCTCTCTTTGGATTTGTCCTTTGTCGTATCCAAGAAACGAATGATTTTGGTATCAGTGTTACGTTTTTGTATCGGGCACATGTCCTTTTCTACTTTTTAGAATAGTCCGTCGGTTGGAGCGCGTCTATAGAGGCATCTCAGAGCACATCTAAAATCATGTCTACAGGTGCGTCTAGACTATTTGCAGACACAGATAGCCGCATCTATAGATGCACTATTATACGCAAAAATAGATGCGCTTCTCAGACGCTTCTATAGACGTGCTCCGACAGTACTGTTTTCTTCCCTTCCCCTTTCTTCTTAGTTCATCAGTAATTGTCTTTTTTTCTTTTTTCCAGTTCATCATGTGGCCAAGAAGCCTCTTCGGGCTCACTTGATCTCCGGGAGTCTATTTTTAGGTACTTATATAACTTTTAGGGCACCCTCCCAGTCCTATGGAATTATACGGGTATATGATGGGTACTCTAAACACCCCCCAGTAGTCGGCACTACAGACTCCAAACCACCCCACACTAGCTGAGATTACCCCAGCGGAGTCAACACAACCCAGCCGGCTACACAGTTGAGGCCCTTCTCCCATGCCGGCATATGCCCCTTCCCCGATGTCATCTTATGCCCCTTCCCCCATGCTGTCAAGAGGTCCTTCTATCTCACAGAGCCGTCGGCATACTCTTGTGTAGTCGAGACTTAGTTCTCCAGCTGGGAGTGGTCCATGGGCTAGCTCGACCTGACACGGTAGCAGGCGTAGTAGCAGGGAGAGCGGTGGGGGATGCATGGCACAGTGCTTTGGGAGGGGTGGTGGTGGGGACGATGATGATTCAGATGATTTGGACGTGCCTCCGGGTTTATGGTATGATCTTCTATGCATGGGGGAAGGACATCATGGCCTTCATGCACTTTGTAATTGCTAACAATTACAGAGATTGCTTTATCCACTACAAAGACCATCCAAAGAGGTTGGCTGATGAGACCCTCATTGTTGTTCGCTCTAGGTATCCTAACCCCCCCAATCATCAGTTCACAGATAAATGGGCCAAGTCAAAGATTGTTACGATACTTGGCAATAAAAGATCTTCGCTTAGGAGGTAGGCACTAGCGGAGCTTGCTAAGCTCGAGGGAGGTCAACCACCAAGGGGCCCACCCCACACTGCTCACAAGCATGAGTGGAAGAAAGCAATGAAGTCAGCGAGGGAGGACCCCAGTGTGTTGCACGTGGAGGCACAAAGGATCTAGATGGAGCAATATGGAAGCGTGCATTTTGGAGCACGGGATGTTGAATCATGGGAGGCCAAATTTGTAACTATCGATCTCAAATTATATTGCTTATGTAGTTTATTAGGAGGTTGTTTCTTTGTACTAACCCCTCTGCAAATTGTATCGTCTTGCAGCTTGAGATCGTGGAAAGATACCCTATGCCTGTCGAGATAGCCTACCACTGCCACCATCGCAGAGGAGATACATGGAAGCACTTCTATCATGATGGGTTGATTACTGAGGAGCAGTATACTCGGGCTACTGGAGCGGCCCCCAACGTATTTGAAAGTAATTAAATAATGTCAATATTATAAGTAAAGATTTCATTTTTCATAGATTGATATATGTTGTCCCTTGTTTACAGGTCCCTGCGCAAGAAGACGAGGAAGAAGATGAGGAAGGAGGCAGAGAAGGGAGCGTAGAAGGGAGCGTGGAAGGGAGCGAGGATGTGGAGAACATAGATTAGTCATAGAAGTAGTGCTAGCTACTCTTTTTTGTACTTAAAGCCACTGGCTTTTGGCTTTGTGCCTCTTGTATATACACTCCTCTTATTTTTTGTACTTGAAGCCACATGACGTGGCTTAGCTTCGTGCTATATGTACATACAAGCACTTTTTGAGCTTTCAATTTTATTGCGTTTTGGAGTTGTAATGTTTTATTTGGAATTGTAATTAAAATGTGGTTGGCTGTAAGAATTCAATTATACAATGTGGAAATGGGATTCCTGTAACTATATAGCATACACAGCATTCTGTAAATTAAAAAATATATATTATGTAGCGCATCTATCAGTGCGCCTATAAATGCATCTATATATGTGTCTGTCTGTTCGGGGAGCATCTATTTGTGTGTCTATAAGACCGTTTATAAATGCATCTATAGACGCGTTTAACAATGCGTCTATCTGTTTTTTAAATTTTTTAGCAAAGCATCTATTTAGGCATCTAGATGTGCATCTACATGCGTGTCTGTCTACTATATAGACGCGTTGTTAGATGCGGGTCTCTAGACACGCAAATAGACGTGCAAATAGATGCGTCCGTAAGTTTTTTTTAAAGTTCAGTAAACGCGTCTGTGGGAACTTTGTCTTGTTGTGTTTCAACTCAAGTTTTGCATTGAATCTCCTCGGTCCAATGTATGATGGGGTGGAATGTCTCAATTTTGGATATTTTGCTGTGAGTTCTCAGTGTCTTGCTGGTAATAATTGTCCCCAGACCATCTATGTGCATTTCATTGGGTACACGAAGCCGATGGGAACAGATGTATTTTATTCAGGGGTGAATAGAGACTTTTTATATGCCTTTATATACCACATACACACTCCTATGCACTAGCGTAAGCATTATAACTAATGTGTTGAGTATTATTAAGATACACTTCTAAATTTTCCGATGCACTACATTGGCATACAATGCATTACGCATGTAATCTTACAAAATTTTATGTATGAAAGCAGAGAGGGGGTTTTAGGAAAGCTAGTGAACAAAATATATTGCAAGAAGGCATTACAAAAATACCCTAAGGTGTAATCCTACACTTAGTGAGCCAAGCAAGCAGTTCAAGTGTTGGAAGGGGTCATCAACACACGAGAGAGTGAAGGAGGTTCCAAAGAGGAACTGACGCTCCCATGTGATGAAGAATTGTTGTTGAAAGATTGCGACCTGGGCTTGCCTGAGGATACCAATTTGAAACTTGCCGGACTATCTTTTTAGCAATGTCTTTTTTCACCTGAACCCAGCACGGCAAGGACCAGTGTGCTACCTCAGAGCCCAAAGCACTCTTGTAAATGTTCCTAGAATCCAAAGGAATAAATGCAATTTCGCACGGCAGATAAAGCTTGAGTAAAAGTCTATTAGACGAGGGATATGGACGGAATGATGAAACTGATCTTGAGGGAAATGATGGAGACCAAGGAGAAAATGGAAAGAAGGACAAAAGGTCTGATGTATGGACTGATACAGAAAGGCGTGGAGACGGAGAGAATATAAGGGTGGTGACTCGCGAGACTGTTCCCTGCCGACAGTTTAACCTTATTGTCCTCAAAGTAATGAAGCTTGAGAGTCCTTAAAGGAATTTTGATTAGATTGCCACCACCCTTGGATAAGAAGCACATCAAGAAAGGTTGTAAGACTTGAATGGCAGTGCCTTCCAAGAGTCATATGATTGCGTAGGACTATACCATGGTATACTTTTGAAAGTAAATACCCAAATGCAGATGTCAAACTTGCATACAAGGCATCCCTTTGTGATTCTATCACAAACAGGACCAACATTAATCTTTTCTTATCTGCCATAGGACCTTCTATGATAAACCGCACAAGTTCAACTATCCGTGACACTGCAAGGTCTTGCAATTCATCTATGAAAAATACACATGGCTTCTCCCAAGCATGACCGCTCATTGTTATGAAATGCTATGTATCAATGCCATTGATGCGTGCAAAATTTGTATCATTCTCTGATAGCAAGATATCATAGGAGAAGCTGAAAGGAGAACCATCATCTAAACCACCAATTGCTCTACCTTGGGCAATGGACTGCAAGGCCTTTTTCTTGATGTCCATATATTTTGTCTCAACAACCTTTGGCATTTTAGCTCTTAGATCCTTTGTTGGTGTGGCATCTGCATCCATTGAAGCCAACCACTTTCTAGCCCATGTCTTATCAAGGAGTTGACCTAGACTAAGTGCTTTCTTCTTATCCACATTAATTGCTTGCCAGCTAACTCATCATCAGATTTCAATAACAACAATAGTGCCTAGAGAGCAGCCTCACTTTGAATCATTTGGGTGACTACTTCATCCAAGTTGCTATGCTTGCTCTTCTTTCCAAAGAAGTAGTCACCGCTTAGGATCTTCTTGCATACTTCTTTTGTTATTGCATCTGGAACAAACCTTAATGCTCTCCACCAAACAATAGATATCGGTTTCATTATTTCTTTCCTCTGAGTTGCAGTGTGCTCTAGTGCCTCAAAGGATATCTTTCCTATTTCATATGCTTGGCAAACATCACTAAGTCCTCGCGGAGGACAATGCAAGTAACATCCCTGTATCTTGCAATGGTGGTGTTCAGATCCTTTGCCTCAACCTTATTACTTATTATGCCTTGCATATTTCTTACAACACCTTTCAAACATCTATAGAACCAAGTCCTCTTTGGCATGTACTCAGATGTAGGTCTCCTACCCTTCACTGTTTGTGGCTTTCCACAGCCCACCCATAACTCCCTTGCCTTTATCAGGATCTCAGAAAGAGAAGAGCCTTTTTTCAACCTAAATGGAGCTAAATTCAACCTTTATGATTCTAGAATGTACTTCGAGTCATCGTTAAATATGCATACATGACAAATGACTCGTTGAAACTTTTCCATCCACTCAATCTGTGGCAAGTTTCCTTTTCTTCCCTCATCAAGGGCGATCCTGCAGGCTTCACAAAAGTGTTGCCCATCAATGGGCTCAAACCTGCATCTTTCCCAGAATCTATTCTTTGCTAGCATGTATCTCTTCTCGATGTCAGTCCCATATTGACTTTGGTACAAAGAATCTCCACGAACAAAGTCACTACTTCTAAATTTCTCAAAACCATCAAGAGAGTCCATGTGCTTTTGAAATGTGACATCATGCAATGTAGGATCATCTTCTTGAAGTCTCTTAAATGCCATAGGACAAAGAGTGACATTAGTGGCAACCGGAGTTCTGGTTTTCCTCGTATCTTCATACAATTTGCATGCAAATGTCTTATCTAGCTTTCTTTGATTTGTGAACAATGAAGCTCGATCAATAAGCATTGTGGCCATGCTGAATTGTGAAAATCTCCAAATGTACCCCTCATCCTCTGGAGGATGTAAGTCTGCCACACTTGTAGAAAAGTCTGCGAGACTTGTATCTTCTTCTTGCGGATCCTGACATTAGTGGCAACCGGAGTTCTGGTTTTCCTCGTATCTTCATACAATTTGCATGCAAATGTCTTATCTAGCTTTCTTTGATTTGTGAACAATGAAGCTCGATCAATAAGCATTGTGGCCATGCTGAATTGTGAAAATCTCCAAATGTACCCCTCATCCTCTGGAGGATGTAAGTCTGCCACACTTGTAGAAAAGTCTGCGAGACTTGTATCTTCTTCTTGCGGATCCTTGTATCTTCTTCTTTGCGGATCCTCATGATCATCACTATCCAATTTTTTGCCTAGTTTTAAATAACCTACACTTGAACGATTTACATGTGGAGTAGAAGTTATTTTTTTCTCTCTTTCTAGGAATAGCTGTGGAACTGGAATTTGCTCCATGATCACTCCTTGTTCCTATAGTTGCAGCAAATGGTGTAGGCACAGTTGGAGATACTGTAGTTACTGTTGCAGATATTGTAGTTACTCTTGCCGGAGATACCATATTTATCGCCATAGATATTGGCGATACAACTTGAGGGTTAGATGTTATAGATGGCGTACTTACTACTATTGAAGGTACAACACCACCACTTGGAAATGCATCCCACATTTCCTTCAATGCTTCCAAGGCACTAAGTAATTCTTGAGATCCCTCAATTGAATCTTGTAAGGGCTTCAGGAAGTGCTTGTGCGTAACTCGTAACTTGTAGACCATATCGCCATTCTTCCCTTTGCACACAACTTCTATCAAATTGTTTTCTTTAATGTTGATGGTTGAGACCATGCAAACCATTTCTTACTACCTCTGGAGAATATTTCATGCTTGACACATTCTCAGTAGTGATCACCAAAAATACTTTGATTTGCGCTCCATAAAATACCAAGCATGTTCAAGATATTTGAAAGACACCTTGGAACCAAAACTCGAAGCCATAGTTTTCTGCAAAGAAATCAAAAGCAAAAAATGAGAATTACAATGATTTTCAAACTCAAAATATTAAAAAAATTGCTAATTAAATATTTAAATATTAAAAATTAAAATTTCAAAAGTTTAAATATATTTTTATATTTCTAGATACTATTTTTTAATCTAATATTTTTCTACATAAATAATTTAATTCAAAATATTTTATAAACATAGATAAAAGAATTTAATTTAATTTTCCTAAAGTTTTATTTGATTTTTTAAAATTTTTACTTTATTTATTTAAATATCTATATATTTTAAATTTAATTTATTTTTTTTACATTTTTTATTTATTTGCGGGGGGTGAGAGAGGAGAGGGGGCGGGGTGGGTGCGGGCGAGGGGTGAGAGAGGAGAGGGGGCGGGGTGAGTGCGGGCGCGTGGGGGCAGCACCGCGCCGCGGGGTGGGGCGGGGCGGGGCGCGGGTGGCGGGGCGGGGCGGGGCGGGGCGGGGCGCGCGGGGGCGGCGCCGCGCCGCGGGGCGGGGCGGGCACTATTGGTGGGCGGGGCGCGGCGGGGCGGGGCGCACACGGCGGCGCCGCGCCGCGGGCGGGTCGCAGAGCCGCCGCGGGCGGCGGCGGGGTGGGGGGGTTGGGTTAACAGGGTTAAGGGGGAGGGGGAGAGAGGGGGATGGGGGGGCGAGGGGGTTAAGGGGAGAGAGAGAGAAGGGGTGGGGGAGGAAATGAGGGGAGAGAGGAGAGAGTGAGAGAGAGAGGGGTGGGAGAGAGAACGAGGGGGGAAAGGGGAGAGAGGAGAGAGAAAAGAGAGAGAGGGGGAGGGGGAAAAGGGGGAGAGAGGAGAGAGAGAGGGGGGAAGGGGGAGAGAGGAGATAGAAAAGAGAGAGGGGGATGGGGGAGGGGGAGGGGGAGATGATGGTGGAGAGAAAGGGGGAGGGGGGAGAGGGAGGGGGAGGTGGTGGTGGGGGTGGTGGGGGAGGTGGAGGTGGTGGAGGGGGGAGGGGAGAGGGGGAGGGGGAGGGGGAGGGGGAGGGGAGATGGAGAGGGAGGGGAGATGGAGGGGGGGAGGGGGGAGGGGGAGGGGGAGATGAAGGGGGAGGGGGGAGGTGGTGGTGAAGGGGGAGGGGGAAGGAGGAGGTGGAGGTGGTGGGAGAGGGATGGAGATGGAGGGGGAGGGGGAGGTGGTGGTGAAGGGGAGGGGGAAGGGGGAGGTGGAGGTGGAGGGAGAGGGGGAGATGGAGATGGAGGGGGAGGGGGGAGGTGGTGGTGAAGGGGGAGGGGGAAGGGGGAGGTGGAGGTGGAAGGGGAGGGGGGAAGGGGAGATGGAGAGGGGAGGGGGAAGGGGGAGGGGGGAGAAGTTGTAACACAAAGTTGTTACACAAAGTTGTAACACAAAGTCGTAACACAAAGTTGTATCACAAAGTCATAACACAAAGTTGTATCACAAAGTTGTATCACAAAGTTGTAACACAAAGTCGTATCACAAAGTCGTAACACAAAGTTGTATCACAAAGTTGTAACACAAAGTTGTATCACAAAGTTCATGTTGGCACAGAGTCAACATGCTCATGCATGAGCATGAGCTTATGCTTGAGTTTCCGCATAAGCTCATGCTTATGCATGAGCTTATGCGGAAATAGAGAATGAGAGAAGCTTATGCGAAAACTCATTCTCTCCGCATAAGCTCCTTCTCTACTTCCGCATGAGCATAAGCATGAGCTTATGCATAAGCATAAGCATAAGCTCATGCTTATGCTCATGCATGCGCATGAGCTTATGCTTGAGTTTCCGCATAAGCTCATGCTTATGCATGAGCTTATGTGGAAATAGAGAATGAGAGAAACTTATGCGGAAACTCATTCTCTATTTCCGCATAAGCTCCTTCTCTACTTCCGCATGAGCATAAGCATGAGCTTATGCTAACTCAAGCATAAGCTCATGCGCATGCATAAGCATAAGCATAAGCTCATGCTTATGCTCATGCATGCGCATGAGCTTATGCTTGAGTTCCCGCATAAGCTCATGCTTGTGCAAGAGCTTATGCGGAAATAGAGAATGAGAGAAGCTTATGCGGAACTCATTCTCTATTTTTGCATAAGCTCCTTCTCTACTTCCGCATGAGCATAAGCTCATGCTTATGCTCATGCATGAGCATGAGCTTATGCTTGAGTTTCCGCATAAGCTCATGCTTATGCATGAGCTTATGCGCAAATAGAGAATGAGAGAAGCTTATGCGGAAACTCATTCTCTATTTCCACATAAGCTCCTTCTCTACTTCCACATGAGCATAAGCATGAGCTTATGCTTATGCTTATGCTTATGGATAAGCATAAGTATAAGCTCATGCTTATGCTCATGCATGCGCATGAGCTTATACTTAAGTTTCCGCATAAGCTCATGCATATTATGCGGAAATAGAGAATGAGAGAAGCTTATGCGGAAATAGAGAATGAGAGAAGCTCATTCTCTATTTCCCTCTTCTCTTATTCCCCCCTCCTCTCTTTCCCCCTCATCTCTTTCCCCCCTCTCTCATTCGCATAAACTTTCCCTCTTCTTTATTTCTCTATTTCCCACTCTATTTCCCTCTTCTCTCATTTCCCCCTCATCTCTTTCCCCCTTCTCTCATTCGCATAAGCTTTCCCCCTTCTTTATTTCTCTATTTCAGCACAAGCTCCTTCTCTATTTCCGCATGAGCATGAGCTTATGCTTAAGTTTCCGCATAAGCTCATGCTTATGCATGAGCTTATGCGGAAATAGAGAATGAGAGAAGCTTATGCGGAAACTCATTCTCTATTTCCGCATAAGCTCCTTCTCTATTTCCGCATGAGCTTATGCGGAAACTCATTCTCTATTTCCGCACAAGCTCCTTCTCTCTTTCCGCATGAGCATGAGCTTATGCTTAAGTTTCCGCATGAGCTCATGCTTATGCATGAGCTTATGGGGAAATAGAGAATGAGAGAAGCTTATGCGGAAACTCATTCTCTATTTCCGCATAAGCTCCTTCTCTACTTCTGCATGAGCATAAGCTCATGCTTATGCTCATGCATGCGCATGAGCTTATGCTTGAGTTTTCGCATAAGCTCATGCTTATGCAAGAGCTTATGCGGAAATAGAGAATGAGAGAAGCTTATGCGGAAACTCATTCTCTATTTCCGCATAAGCTCCTTCTCTACTTCCGCATGAGCATAAGCTCATGCTTATGCTCATGCATGAGCATGAGCTTATGCGAAAATAGAGAATGAGAGAAGCTTATGCGGAAACTCATTCTCTATTTCCGCATAAGCTCCTTCTCTACTTCCGCATGAGCATAAGCATGAGCTTATGCATAAGCATAAGCATAAGCTCATGCTTATGCTCATGCATGTGCATGAGCTTATGCTTGAGTTTCCGCATAAGCTCATACTTATGCATGAGCTTATGCGGAAATAGAGAGTGAGAGAAGCTTATGCGTAAACTCATTCTCTATTTCCGCATAAGCTCATTCTCTACTTCTGCATGAGCTTATGCTAACTCAAGCATAAGCTCATGCGCATGCATAAGCATATTTCCGCATAAGCTCTTGCATAAGCATGAGCTTATGCGGGAACTCAAGCATAAGCTCATGCGCATGCATGAGCATAAGCATGAGCTCATGCTTATGCTCATGCATGCGCATGAGCTTATGCTTGAGTTCCCGCATAAGCTCATGCTTATGCAAGAGCTTATGCGGAAATAGAGAATGAGAGAAGCTTATGCGGAAACTCATTCTTTATTTTTCGCATAAGCTCCTTCTCTACTTCCGCATGAGCATGAGCTTATGCTTGAGTTTCCGCATAAGCTCATGCTCATGCATGAGCATAAGCATGAGCTTATGCTCATGCGGAAGTAGAGAAGGAGCTTATGCGCATAAGCTCATGCTTATGCATGAGCTTATGCGGAAATAGAGATTCTCTATTTCCGCATAAGCTTCTGCATAAGCTCCTTCTCTACTTCCGCATGAGCATAAGCAAGCATAAGCTCATGCTTATGCTCATGCATGTGCATGAGCTTATGCTTGAGTTTCCGCATAAGCTCATGCTTATGCATGAGCTTAGGCGGAAATAGAGAATGAGAGAAGCCTATGCGGAAACTCATTCTCTATTTCCGCATAAGCTCCTTCTCTACTTCCGCATGAGCATAAGCATGAGCTTATGCTAACTCAAGCATAAGCTCATGCGCATGCATAAGCATAAGCATAAGCTCATGCTTATGCTCATGCATGCGCATGAGCTTATGCTTGAGTTCCCGCATAGGCTCATGCTTATGCAAGAGCTTATGTGGAAATAGAGAATGAGAGAAGCTTATGCGGAAATTCATTTTCTATTTTCGCATAAGCTCCTTCTTTACTTTCGCATGAGCATAAGCTCATGCTTATGCTCAAGCATGAGCATGAGCTTATGCTTGAGTTTCCGCATAAGCTCATGCTTATGCATGAGCTTATACGGAAATAGAGAATGAGAGAAGCTAATGCGGAAACTCATTCTCTATTTCCGCATAAGCTCCTTCTCTACTTCCGCATGAGCATAAGCTCATGCTTATGCTCATGCATGCGCATGAGGTTATACTTAAGTTTCCGCATAAGCTCATGCATATTATGCAGAAATAGAGAATGAGAGAAGCTTATGCGGAAATAGAGAATGAGAGAAGCTCATTCTCTATTTCCCTCTTCTCTTATTCCCCCCTCCTCTCTTTCCCCCTCATCTCTTTCCCCCTTCTCTCATTCGCATAAACTTTCCCTCTTCTTTATTTCTCTATTTCCCACTCTAATTCCCTCTTCTCTCATTTCCCCCTCATCTCTTTCCCCCTTCTCTCATTTGCATAAGCTTTCCCCCTTCTTTATTTCTCTATTTCAGCACAAGCTCCTTCTCTATTTCCTCATGAGCATGAGCTTATGCTTAAGTTTTCGCATAAGCTCATGCTTATGCATGATCTTATGCGGAAATAGAGAATGAGAGAAGCTTATGCGGAAACTCATTCTCTATTTCCGCATAAGCTCCTTCTCTATTTCCGCATGAGCATAAGCATGAGCTTATGCGGAACTCATTCTCTATTTCTGCACAAGCTCCTTCTCTCTTTCCGCATGAGCATGAGCTTATGCTTAAGTTTCCGCATGAGCTCATGCTTATGCATGAGCTTATGGGGAAATAGAGAATGAGAGAAGCTTATGCGAAAACTCATTCTCTATTTCCGCATAAGCTCCTTCTCTACTTCTGCATGAGCATAAGCTCATGCATGCGCATGAGCTTATGTTTGAGTTTCCGCATAAGCTCATGCTTATGCAAGAGCTTATGCGGAAATAGAGAATGAGAGAAGCTTATGCGGAAACTCATTCTCTATTTCTGCATAAGCTCCTTCTCTACTTCCGCATGAGCATAAGCTCATGCTTATGCTCATGCATGAGCATGAGCTTATGCGGAAATAGAGAATGAGAGAAGCTTATGCGGAAACTCATTCTCTATTTCCGCATAAGCTCCTTCTCTACTTCTGCATGAGCTTATGCATAAGCATAAGCATAAGCTCGTGCTTATGCTCATGCATGTGCATGAGCTTATGCTTGAGTTTCCGCATAAGCTCATGCTTATGCATGAGCTTATGCGGAAATAGAGAATGAGAGAAGCTTATGCGGAAACTCATTCTCTATTTCCGCATAAGCTCCTTCTCTACTTCCGCATGAGCATAAGCATGAGCTTATGCTAACTCAAGCATAAGCTCATGCGCATACATAAGTATAAGCATAAGCTCATGCATGCGCATGAGCTTATGCTTGAGTTCCCGCATAAGCTCTTGCTTATGCAAGAGCTTATGCGGAAATAGAGAATGAGAGAAGCTTATGCGGAAACTCATTCTCTATTTCCGCATAAGCTCCTTCTCTACTTCCGCATGAGCATAAGCTCATGCATGAGCATGAGCTTATGCTTGAGTTTCCGCATAAGCTCATGCTTATGCATGAGCTTATGCGGAAATAGAGAATGAGAGAAGCTTATGCGGAAACTCATTCTCTATTTCCGCGTAAGCTCATTCTCTACTTCCGCATGAGCTTATGCTTATGCATAAGCATAAGCATAAGCTCATGCTTATGCTCATGCATGCGCATGAGCTTATACTTAAGTTTCCGCATAAGCTCATGCTTATGCATGAGCTTATGCGAAAATAGAGAATGAGAGAAGCTTATGCGGAAATAGAGATTGAGAGAAGCTCATTCTCTATTTCCCTCTTATCTTATTCCCTCCTCCTCTCTTTCCCACTCATCTCTTTCCCCCTTCTCTCATTCGCATAAACTTTCCCTCTTCTTTATTTCTCTATTTCCCACTCTATTTCCCTCTTCTCTCATTTCCCCCTCATCTCTCGCCCCCTTCTCTCATTCGCATAAGCTTTCCCCCTTCTTTATTTCTCTATTTCCTCACAAGCTCCTTCTCTATTTCCGCATGAGCATGAGCTTATGCTTAAGTTTCCGCATAAGCTCATGTTTATGCATGAGCTTATGCGAAAATAGAGAATGAGAGAAGCTTATGCGGAAACTCATTCTCTATTTCCGCATAAGCTCATTCTCTATTTCCACATGAGCATAAGCATGAGCTTATGCGGAACCTCATTCTCTATTTCTGCACAAGCTCCTTCTCTCTTTCCGCATGAGCATGAGCTTATGCTTAAGTTTTCGCATAAGCTTATGCGAAAATAGAGAATGAGAGAAGCTTATGCGGAAACTCATTCTCTATTTCCACATAAGCTCCTTCTCTACTTCCGCAATCTCTACTTCCGCATGAGCTTATGCTTATGCTTATGCTTATGCATAAGCATAAGCATAAGCTCATGCTTATGCTCATGCATGCGCATGAGCTTATGCTTGAGTTTCCGCATAAGCTCATGCTTATGCAAGAGCTTATGCGGAAATAGAGAATGAGAGAAGCTTATGCGGAAACTCATTCTCTATTTCCGCATAAGCTCCTTCTCTACTTCCGCATGAGCATAAGCTCATGCTGCATGTATGAGCATAAGCTCATGCTTATGCTCATGCATGAGCATGAGCTTATGCTTGAGTTTCCGCATAAGCTCATGCTTATGCATGAGCTTATGCGGAAATAGAGAATGAGAGAAGCTTATGCGGAAACTCATTCTCTATTTCCGCATAAGCTCCTTCTCTACTTCCGCATGAGCATAAGCATGAGCTTATGCATAAGCATAAGCATAAGCTCATGCTTATGCTCATGCATGCGCATGAGCTTATGCTTGAGTTTCCGCATAAGCTCATGCTTATGCATGAGCTTATGCGGAAATAGAGAATGAGAGAAGCTTATGCGGAAACTCATTCTCTATTTCCGCATAAGCTCTTCTCTACTTCCGCATGAGCATAAGCATGAGCTTATGCTAACTCAAGCATAAGCTCATGCGCATGCATAAGCATAAGCATAAGCATAAGCTCATGCTTATGCTCATGCATGCGCATGAGCTTATGCTTGAGTTCCCGCATAAGCTCATGCTTATGCAAGAGCTTATGCGGAAATAGAGAATGAGAGAAGCTTATGCGGAAACTCATTCTCTATTTCCACATAAGCTCCTTCTCTACTTCCGCATGAGCATAAGCTCATGCTTATGCATGAGCTTATGCGAAAAAAGAGAATGAGAGAAGCTTATGCGGAAACTCATTCTTTATTTCCGCATAAACTCCTTCTCTACTTTCGCATGAGCATAAGCATGAGCTTATACTTAAGTTTCCGCATAGCTCATGCTTATGCATGAGCTTATGTGGAAATAGAGAATGAGAGAAGCTTATGCGGAAATAGAGAATGAGAGAAGCTCATTCTCTATTTCCCTCTTCTCTTATTCCCCCCTCCTCTCTTTCCCCCTCATCTCTTTCCCATAAACTTTCCCTCTTCTTTATTTCTCTATTTCCCACTCTATTTTCCTCTTCTCTCATTTCCCCCTCATCTCTTTCCCCCTTCTCTCATTCGCATAAGCTTTCCCCCTTCTTTATTTCTCTATTTCCGCACAAGCTCCTTCTCTATTTCCGCATGAGCATGAGCTTATGCTTAAGTTTCCACATAAGCTCATGCTTATGCATGAGCTTATGCGGAAATAGAGAATGAGAGAAGCTTATGCGGAAACTCATTCTCTATTTCCGCATAAGCTCCTTCTCTATTTCCGCATGAGCATAAGCATGAGCTTATGCGGAAACTCATTCTCTAAGAGAAGCTCATTCTCGATTTCCCTCTTCTCTTATTCCCCCCTCCTCTCTTTCCCCCTCATCTCTTTCCCCCTCATCTCTTTCCCATAAACTTTCCCTCTTCTTTATTTCTCTATTTCCCACTCTATTTCCCTCTTCTCTCATTTCCCCCTCATCTCTTTCCCCCTTCTCTCATTCGCATAAGCTTTCCCCCTTCTTTATTTCTCTATTTCCGCACAAGCTCCTTCTCTATTTCCGCATGAGCATGAGCTTATGCTTAAGTTTCCACATAAGCTCATGCTTATGCATGAGCTTATGCGGAAATAGAGAATGAGAGAAGCTTATGCGGAAACTCATTCTCTATTTCCGCATAAGCTCCTTCTCTATTTCCGCATGAGCATAAGCATGAGCTTATGCGGAAACTCATTCTCTATTTCCGCACAAGCTCCTTCTCTCTTTCCGCATGAGCATGAGCTTATGCTTAAGTTTCCGCATAAGCTCATGCTTATGCATGAGCTTATGCGGAAATAGAGAATGAGAGAAGCTTATGCGGAAACTCATTCTCTATTTCCGCATAAGCTCCTTCTCTACTTCCGCATGAGCATAAGCATGAGCTTATGCTTGAGTTTCCGCATAAGCTCATGCTTATGCAAGAGCTTATGCGGAAATAGAGAATGAGAGAAGCTTATGCGGAAACTCATTCTCTATTTCCGCATAAGCTCCTTCTCTACTTCCGCATGAGCATAAGCTCATGCTTATGCTCATGCATGAGCATGAGCTTATGCATAAGCATAAGCTCATGCTTATGCTCATGCATGCGCATGAGCTTATGCTTGAGTTTCCGCATAAGCTCATGCTTATGCATAAGCATGAGCTTATGCGGAAATAGAGAATGAAAGAAGCTTATGCGGAAAATCATTCTCTATTTCCGCATAAGCTCCTTCTCTACTTCCGCATAAGCTCATTCTCTATTTCCGCATAAGCTCTTGCATGAGCTTATGCTTCTCTCATTCTCTATTTCTGCATAAGCTCATTCTCTATTTCCACATAAGCTTATGGTTATGCTTCTCTCATTCCCCCTCATCTCTTTCCCCTTCTCTATTTCCCCCTTCTCTCATTCTCTATTTAAGCTCATGCATAGGCATGAGCTTATTCTCTCTAACTCTTATTCTCTATTTCCCTTTTCTTCCTCTTCTCTTTCCTTTCCCTCTTCTTTCCTTTTCCTCTTCTTTCCCTCTTTCCTTTCCCTCTTCTTTCTTCTTGCCTATGCCTATGCTTATGTTTGTTTTTTTGTTTTCTGTTTTTGTGTTTGTGTCTATGTTAGACATGGGATCACGCCGCTCATCCGACGAGTATGGACAGCCTCGCAGGAGGAGAGCTCACGATCTATATGCTCCAGAGGACTTTGATTCCTCTCATGCGACTACCCCGAGGACTACCCCTGGTCCGAGATCTAGCACTACGACTACCCCTGGTCCGACTCCTCTTCCACGTAGCACTGCGACTACCCCTCGGGGAACTCCTTTGCTAGCCGCGCATGGCTTTGTCGGGAGTCCCGACGAGTTTGTAGCGCAGATGAGCGATGAGGAGGCAGCGAGATTCTTTTCTCCGCTCTCTCAGAGGACCTCAGTAATTCCTTCCCCTACACCGATGGGTGGACGTACTGCCCAGCCATCCCCTCGCGCCCCTTCGACCGCGGGATCATCACCTGCGCATGCTTCTCGCAAGGGAAGGAAGAGTAGGACAAGCGGCTCATGTTGTGCTGACTCGGGAGATGTAGACGAGTCAGCACACTCACGCTCCTTTAGGTCTCCACTTGGTCCGGAGACACAGTATCAGTCAGGTCCCTTTCCCTCTCCTAGTCCCACTGCTACTCCTCACTCCGGAAGCGCTCACGCACGTTCCACTCCTTCAGACTTTGCTACCGTCAGTCCCCCTTACTCATTAGGGGATCTCTTCTATCAAATCACATCTGCCAGAGAGATAATACAAGATAAAAAGGGCAAAGAAGTGATGGCTACCATGAGGAGGTTGATGAGTCATCACTTCAAGAGCGGCATAAATACCGATTGGCGGTATCAAGATGCCCAAAAGAAGCAGGCGGTGATCGATGAGTTAAAACAAAGATACCCTAATCCGCCAAATGTGGAGTTTAATGACAATTATATGCGAGAGTGCATGGGTTTGGTCCTGAAGCATCATAGATCAACCTTGCGTACTTCCATCACAAAGGGGTTGGCTAAACCCAGCTGGGCAGACAAAGCTGATTGGAAGTACTTCAAGAAGCAACATAGGGACCATCCCAAAATGTTCGAGGGTCAGAGGAGGGTTGCGAAGAGACAGCTGGATGTCGTAGGTACTTCGCACTTTGGTGCAGGCGGACGGTATGCGTTCGAGGCAATCGTGGTAAGTCTACTTCTTCTCATTTAATGTATTGTTCTATTTGTTTTACTTACATTTCTCATTTAATGTATTGTTCTATTTGTTTTACTTACATATTACATGCACTTTAGCTAATTCTAACTCTCGTAAATTGGATCCACAGCAAGCTGCGATGGGCCGTCTTCCTACAGATGCAGAGACGCGACGCGCATTTCGGATAGGAACAAAGCCATGGTTCATTGAGCTATAGGCAATGGGAGCGACGGTCGATTGGGCTGAGGTGGCTGCTCGCACGGTATAAGTTTACTCCTACTTGTAATCTCACTTTTTAATTTAAGTTCCAATCTAATTTTTGATTTATATGGTTCACTCTTAGGGTCAAAGCTCAAGCGTCCCATCATCGGAGGCGAGCGATCAATAGGGCCAAGGATCAGACGCAGGTGGCGACGACGAGGGAGAAGACGCAGGTGTCGAGGACCAAGGAACAGGCCAACAAGACGAAGATGATTCAGATTCGGATTCGGATGAGTAATAGTGGTAGTAGCATCTTATATATCCGCTCGTTTGAGCAATTTTGTATTGCCCTTTAGAAAGGGTAATTTTGTTACAAACACTGTTGTATATGTCCAACGTGTATATGCATTTGTTACTCATCATTTCACAAGAACAATTTTGTATCACCCTGCAAGTAAGGGAAATTTTGTTATAAAAAACTTTCTTTTGTAACTTAAAAAAAAAAAAAGGATTAGTGGGGCTAAACAGGGCCAAAAGGAAGCCCTATTTAGCCCCACTAACCCTTTTTTTTAACTTCTGTTAATCGTCGCTATATAGCGACGTTTACCAGTGTCGCTATATAGCGAAGATTAACAGTGTCGCTATATAGCGACATTTGACATCGTCACTATATAGCGACGTTTGCCTGTGTCGCTATATAGTGACGATTTATAGTGACGATCCTTTTCCGACGCTTTTAACGACACTTATAGCGACGTTTGCGGCCGTGAAAAAAATAATAATTTTAATGTAAAAAGCGTCGGTATTTTCGTCGGAAAATGGCCTGTGCCTTGTAGTGAATGAAGGTGTTTCCAAGCTCCTGAAGTGAAGTGGATACCAAAAGCAAGCAATACTTGCCTCTACAAGTCAATAGGGATCTATCATCGAACGAAATAGGGAAAAGCTTAGAAAATGACTTTTTCTTTGAAACCACTTAACAGGCTCTCAAAACCACTTCGCAAAGCCAAAGTGACTTTTCCAAAGGTTCCTCCAAGTTCTCTACACACTCGGATGCAAGTAAATTCACCCACAAAGCTTCCCACAGAGCTTCTCCTTCCTCCTACAAAGCTGCTGAGCTTCAAGCATTCACGCACGCTCAGCTAGATCACCCGGGCTCTAATACCAGTTAAGAGTGCTCTCAACGGAAGCACGAACGGAAGAGGGAGAGAGAGAAACAGAGAGCCACACAAGTTTTAGTGGGGTGCGGAACACCCTAATATTCTTTTTCATTCATTTATATATGTGTTTGAGTATTGTACATAGCCGAGTTAAAGGCATAGTGACCTTTAACCCCCACAGTGGGAAGGTGGTGGAGGAGCTCCAAGAAAGTTGTGAGTGAGAATGAGGAGAAGTAGAGTTCTATAGGAAATGGGTAGCTTTTAGGTCAAGTCAGCTTTTTCTAGTTTTTAAGGTTTTTTTAGTTCTTTTAGGTTCACTATAAGTAGAACGTTCTTCATTCTCTCTTTCATTTAAAGTTCATTCTTTCACACTCCGCCATCAAAGCTTCTTTCATAGGAGCGCACCGCTGGGAGGCAACACCATCTATTGTATCAATTCTACAGTAATCAAGTTTTAGATTCTCCATGCTATCTTATTCTCTCTCTTGCATACGAGATCCTATTATCTGTTGAGCACAGACGTTGTATTATTTTCTTACATTCTCATACATCATATAAAAACTCCTCGACAAGCTTATCTTCCAAAGGATAGTAATGACCAAGCATTTATGGTTAGTGGGTAGACACCCGGCTGCAGGCAGAAGCTTTGGAATTCTCTTACTGCAACAGCCAATAGGCTTCACACATATACATGTGGTTGTACTTGCACTAGCAATGCACAAAGGGTGGTATTCATGTCTACATGCAAGCATGTAGACACTAAGCACATCCTGACCCTCAAAAGGGAAGCCACAAGCCACACATTCCCCATAGAAAGTAATGTTGTTAAGTCTATCCGGATCATGGGGTGTGGGCTATATATAGAACGTAGATCACCAAGCTTGACTTCTTGCAGCAATGCCTTTGTGAATAGACATTTTCTCTCTGCATCTGCAATTGTGGTCATAGTATCTTCATATATTTTCTGCATGGGCATATTCAATAGAAGAAATGATAAGAGATAAGGAACAGATAAAATTTTTCACTATCCACAGAGTATTGAGAAAATTAAGCAAATTGCTCGTGAGACCTGCATAGTTCTTTGAATTATTTTCAAAGTATTTGAAGCACTTTCAAGTAATTTGAAGTAAAATTAAGTACACTGATAGACATTAAAAGAACTTCGATGCACTTTCAAGTGTTATTGTGTAGCCTCTAGTACTTTAAAGTACTTTCTAGTACATTAAAGTACTTTCCAGTGCTTTCAAGTACTTTAAAATAGGTTCCAGTACTTTTCAGTTCTTTAAAGTACTTTCCAATTCTTTAAATGACTTTTTAATACTTCGAAGAAGTTTTAAGTGCAAATAAGTGCTCTTTAAGAGTATAACCTTTAGGCTCTTAGACTAGCATGGGCTCTTGGACTATTCCTTGTGCCACCCTTGGACTCTTGGACTATCACTACCTCTTGGATTACCACCTCTAATCTCTTGAACTTTGATGAACTCATGAACTACCACAAGCTCTTAGACTACCACACACATGCACATATGCATACTTGAATGCAACACACATACACATGTATATATGCACACAAAAACACATGCACGAACTGGCCATGGTAAGAGTTTGTACAACCTGCTAAAGGAAGGTACGCATGCAAACTATGCATAATTTTTTGATCTCTACTAGCTAGATATCATGCCATCTTATTCAACAAAATAAACCATAAACCAAGGTATTTAAAAACAAGAGTCTATGCAATGCCTAGAAAGGTCAAATGCGTATTGCCAACTTGAGGATTGCATCCCTTTCTTTTTTATGCTATGCATGCAAACTATGCATAATTTTTTGATCTCTACTAGCTAGATATCATGCCATCTTATTCAACAAAATAAACCATAAACCAAGGTATTTAAAAACAAGAGTCTATGCAATGCCTAGAAAGGTCAAATGCGTATTGCCAACTTGAGGATTGCATCCCTTTCTTTTTTATGCTATGCAAAATAGGGTGTGGTACAATCAAAACTATAGCTCTTACTCATAGAGCATTAATCACGAAATAGGAGTGAAGGTTTATATTTTACATTGTGAAATCACTAGCATATTTGTGTTTGCTTTATTGATTGAAACCGGAGAAAGGCCTACTCTGCTGCGATTGCATGGTTGCGGGGGACCTTAGATACACACTTTATTCAAGGTATTCAAGGAAGAGTTTCAGGCATCTTTTGGTAATAGGAGAAAGTTTGAGACATTTTTTAGCGAATATTCAAGTGATCCCTATTCAAGCTACTTCTATGTTGGACAGTAGCACGCCAGCAGCTTTCCACATACCATGCATCCAAATAGCATTTTCATTAAAGCAAACTTCTGCTACTTCACTCTGAAACTACGGAGCCGTTTTGAAACGAGTCACTTGTCAGATAGATAGACATAGGTCCAAGCTAAAGCGAGGCTAGCATTTGAAGAATCTCGGCCCAAATATATATAACCGCTCTCTCTTACACACACACGCAGAGACACACACACATATTGTGCTTCACCGGGCTTGCCTTCTCAAGATCAGGAACCGTGGTTTATTATAAGCAGATTCAAAGGGGGACATCTTTGAGTGCAAGAAGAGAAATCTGCCGGCTGCACATTATTACATAATCGATCTTGCTGATCTCACAGTTACATCCTAGGAATGGACGATTTGGAAGGTGAACCCGGAAGAGGCGAGGGTCCCTGCCACGCGGCTGACGCCATTGACGTTGGCCGGGCAGTTAGCAAGGATGGTGTCGAGGGCGGTGCCCGCGTTGGCGCAGGTGGTGCATCCGCCTTGGCTCCCGCAGATGTCCACGGAAGCTGTGCCGGAGGTGAACATGGTGGTGCATCCCGATCCGTTGGTCTGGCAGCACTGGCTGCTCCCCAGGTTCCTTATGTAGTTCACGCAGGTGTTGGCGTCGGCACTGGTCGGAGACGCACCGTTGGTCTGGCAGGTCTGCGCCTTGCAGACGGGCGCCATGCAGCTGATCATGATCATGGCCGCCACAAGTAAGCAGACCCAAGCAGAAGCTGCGGACTTGGCCATTGGATGCACTAGGTAGCCGATAGAGAGAGTGTATACACGAAGGAAGGCAGGAATATAGACGGCAGATGGATGAATGGAGGAGCCTGGCAACCGTGCTTCTCCTTATATACGAGTAGGCGCTCTGAAAGAGTCTTGGTGATATGCCACGGAAGTCACGGTCTGCCTGCTCATCCAAGACTATGAGATCCGAGCAGATCAGCCTGATTTGAATTTGGTCCTCGGAACGTTCCACACGTGCTTTTTTTTGCACCATCGTATCCCAACGAGTGTCTTTCTTCCACCGCACTGTGACACCTTTAAAACAAGGGACGCCCTGCCCACGACCAATGCTGCACGCAGCAGAGGTCGAAACGCGCTGGGACACAAGAACTTTTACATGCACATGAGCTAGGTTTCTTTTGCATGTGGAACGTCTCTCAAGCTCTCACGCATTACACAAATTGTCCGCATTAGAGTGCCAAGCCTTTTGGTTTTGAATCTAATGTATGTAAGTAGAAAGACGAAGTACAAGCAATGAATTAATAATTTACAACAAGACTCATAACATTACTAACAAATATAAAATGTTTTCTATCCACATATTGTCCTTGCACGCAAATATGTAAAAAGTTATCTCGGTTCGTAGAATCTAAACCCAAGGGCTTATTAACTTATGATAGCTATAGAAACATGTTATGGCACTATCTAAAAAGTTACCATGATTTAGAATCACTTGCATCCATACATGCATTATTTGATGGGAAGCAAATTCTATTTATTTACAAATTACTAAAGCTTAAAAATGGATATTCATTCATCTTTATCAAATGCTAGGCAGAGGTAAAATCCTTGGGTTCAAGAGATGTCGACAAAGATAAGGGATCATGAACCCTATTTTGGAGCTATCTTGAGAAAGAAGGAACCCATAGATCCAAAGATTGAGACATTATCAAGGGAAACATAAGATGTTATTCCTCAAAAAATGCACTCACTACAGCCCACCACCTATGACTATTCTTCAAAGTGCACTCACTATATCCCCCCTTCTTACGTTATCAAGAACCAAACGATGAATAACTCTTTGTGACCATCGAGTAGCTATTGGTGTTGTTCTACTCAAGGACAGAGATTCATAGCCTATGAATCCAACAAAAGACAATGCACATATTCCAATTTATGTAACAGACCTATAGACTCATGGTCACCTTTCATGTATTTCATAAGGAGTAGAAGGGAGAAAAATCACTCATGCCCACATTTTCAATTTATACTCTCTTCACTAATCTGACTTTTTCCCATTATGAACGCCATGAAGTTGTAAGGTATGTCACAATCCCTTCACTAACCTTAATGTTTGATCTACCAGGAATGCTTTAAATCCTCTAGTTAAATCTCACAGTCCCTTATCAAAGTATTATTTCCCGCTGTGAGTCTCTTCTTTCTTACAATTGATTTCCTTCTCCTATACATATCACTATGCATAAAGGCTTAACCAACTTAGTCCTACTATAAGAAACCCTTTTTGAATTACATATATGTTCACCTAGGTACACACACATACACCTAGCTCCCCTTCTTGCATTATAAGGAACCAAACGATGAATAACTCTTTGTGACCATTGAGTAGCTATTGGTGTTGTTCTACTCAAGGACAGAGATTCATAGCCTATGAATCCAAAAAAAGACCATGCACATATTCCAATTTATGTAACAGACCTATAGACTCATGGTTACCTTTCATGTATTTCATAAGGAGTAGATTCAGGAGAAAAATCACTCATGCCCAGATTTCAAATGTATACTCTCTTCACCAATATGACTTTTTCCCATTATGAACACCATGAAGTTGTAAGGTATGTCACAATCCCTTCACTAACCCAAATGTAACACCTATTTCATTAATTTTGGACTTTTTCTGTTGTTTTTGAACGAAGCCCAAAGATCCTTCCCAAATGAAAAGTTTATTTTGTGAAAATATCCTTCCCAAATCAAAATTTGACTTTCAGAAAATATTATTCCCAAATCAAAAGCTCACTTTGTGGCACTATCATATTCACATAAAAATCGTTTTTTCAATCTATACTTTTGCACTTACATGCAAGAATTTGAAATAATCCTACTTTAGAAATTCTAGCTCTACCTAAGTTATTTGTTAATTTAATTGTTTCCTTAACGTGATAAATTTATAAATCCATGAAAGAAGACTTAAATATTTCATGTATATTTCATGGAAATGGGATTCTTGTAACTACATAGCATACACAACATACATAGCATTTTGTTCAAGCAGACAAAATTTAAAAAATATTATGTAGCATGTATATCAGACCGTCTATAGACGCGTCTATATATGCGTCAGTCTGTTCAAGGGGCGTCTATATATATTCATGCATACAGTTTTGATTGATGGAGAAAATAGGCATAAAAACCATGTAAATTGGCTCTTATCGTTCAATTTGATATAGGACATGATCCCATTGGGATTTGTAAGTTCAAAGATACGGGGTCCTACTTTTAGGGCCTGAATTTCTGAAATAGGTAGCCTGTTAACGTGCTACCTATTTCATGCATTTAGGCCTCAAAAGTATGACCTTATGTGGTCCTACATGGGGTCGTACTTTTGAGGCCTAAATGTATGAAATAGGTAGTGCGTTGACACGCTGCCTATTTCAAGCATTCAAGCGCTAAAAGTAAGACCCCGTATCTTTGGAATTACAAATCCAAATGGGGTCATGTCATACATCAAATCGAATGGCAAGAGCCAATTTAGATGTTTTCATGCCTATTTTATCTATTATATGCATCAAATAATGTTGTTTATCAATTCTTGGCATACACCCCCCAAAATCAAGACCCCCATTGGAAAGAAAGGTAAGGAACACAAGTCCTTGTTCTTATGCTCGTGAGACATTAAAAAAGAGGCCTGGTATCTGGTATCCCAAAAATGGCAGTGCATCAATGCACTATCATTTTTGGGCTGCCAGGTCTCTATTTTGTTGTCTCATGAACATACATATGGAGGTTATTATACAATATAACTAAGAAGTCGTATTGAAGTAGTTTTACAATTTGGATGTATTAAGAGCATTCATATAGCAAGGAAGAATATAATGATTGAATACATTTTTTTTTCAATACATATTGCTAGTGAGACTACCAAAAAGAGGCTCTACCCCCCATGATGTCTCTGGATACAGAATATGAGATTGCTTGATGCTTGGATTGTAGCTAGAAACATTGCGTGGGCAAAGCCACTATATGCCTCAAGTGTTGGAAATTGATGTATGGCTCAAGTGCTAGAATGTGCAAATCATGGCCAAAATCAAGACCCCTTAGAGATTCCATGAGGGCTATCCTTTTACTACTACACACGTCACCTTTAGTTGAGGGCAAAACCATTTGTTATCATAGGCAGTAGGTTCATGGGACCCCATCCCATGATCCAAGGCATTATTCAAAGACAAAGTATTTTTGACCATTCCCAAATCGAGTTTGCCAATTCCTAATTTGATTGATTTCATTTACTGGACTTGCAATGCTTGCAAAGCCCTTGCTTAAGCTTGAATGAGCCTCTTGATTTTGGTTGGTTTTGAAACAAAATGCTCCCCTCATTTTGTTGTGCAATCTGAATGCTCGACAGGGATTATGCCATGGGACTCGGTTGATATGCAAAGACTTTCACACGAAGGTATTGGAAGTTGAGATTCTCACTGGTACCATTGTTGGAGATAGGATGTTCATTCCAAGAGTAACTTTCATTCCCAGTAACTTGAAACTTCCATTCGATATGAGAAGAAGAAAATTTCTTGTTCAACTAGCATTTGGCATGACGATAATGTTAAATTACATGGCGCAGTGGAACAAAAACTAAACAAAGAATAGAGAGTACACAGCAAATTGAAGAGGAACAAAATTTTCCTTCAATACTGTTGTAGTACAGATGATGGCTCCGTCCACCCGTGCGCTCCCACAGTGGAGCTTAGATGGCGATCTAGACAGATACTAGGTGAAGAGCTACTAGCTGGAAGATCTGATCTGATGGATACAAGGAATTGGGAAGGTGGCCTCTTGATAGCTATCAGGGGCGGTAGTCAAATCAACGTAGTCGGTGGAGCCGACTAGTCAACCTAGCTAGTGGAGCCGACCAGTCAACCTAGTCAACGGAACCAACTAGTCGTCTATGGAATATTTAGAAAATATTCCCTATACTGTCGCCTCGAGGGATCTCTCCCGTGAACCCCCACCAATGTGCCTCGTTGTGCTACCAGCTTCCTACCCTGCCTAGCCCATAGGCTAGACTCACATAGATCACCTTTCTACCATCAACGGTCTCATTTGATAGACCTCATCTGACATGCAAGTCAGGATCCATCCAGTGTTTTGGGCTCACACATGGCTTCTCCTCATATGGGGGCGTTCCAACTTGAGCACCTTGGACCACTGGTGGTTACTAGGAGGGTGGGGCATTGAGCATATCTAACAGATAAACAAGGCACAAGGCCAAACAATGTCTATCCTAGGCTTATACTTGGCGACATCGGTGTTTAGTCATGGGCAATTATACGTGGCTTTCTCACATGTTTGATCATCAAATGAAGTCAAAGTATTCCTTCCAGAGAGTGTGGATCGGATTAGTGATGAGGATGCTGAAATGAGTTGTACCACAAATGTTGTATACAAAGAGGTTTTACAATTAGCATCAAGAAGAACCTAGCAGTATGCTAGTACTCTTTGAAAGCCTCTTCAAACTTTGTTGGGTGATAAATTTTCAGTGTCTTTTTTTGTATAATTTTCATGAGCTCATTCCATATTCCATTCAAATAATGTCGTCTCTAGAATTTCGACAATGTATGATTTTTGTGAGCTTTATGAGTTCACACATTGTTATTTTTTCTTCAAATTATGGATTATCAGATGTACAATAACTAATGTTCTTTTTAATTTGTGGCTTGGTGAAGCCTTTTAATTTCTTCTTTATATATAGGTTGACACATCTATTGTTACTATAATATGATATGTATTGTCATTGTAATATGATATGATAGGGTGGCAACATCATTTACATTCACCACCGAGAGAGGTGCATGGGTAGCAGGTACATAATTGTGTAGTAGTCAGTCGCTAAGTTGACTTATTTAATAGTATAGTCATTTACCTTTAGGAATATACAGATCATGATGGTTAGAGAGCTGGGGTGCATGTCTAGCTATTGGTTGACATCTTTGCTTTATTTTTTGATATAGGTGAAAGCTACTTAGGTACCATATATAAGCAAATAAACATGATATTATTTTACTTTAGGGCGGTTTCCACAACAACACAAAGCAACTATAGATGCGCTTGATAGACACGCAAAATAGCTGGCATGTCTATAGGCATTGCTTGAATAGAGAAATTACGAGCACATTTAATAGCACGTCTAACAGCTCGTCTATTTGCACGTGTATTGACATGTCTATTTATGCATCTACATTGAGAAAATACGGGCCCCCGTCTAACACTGCGTTTGTCAATGCATCTATTTGCACTTATATTAACGCGTCTATTAGCATGTCTACACTGAGAATTAGATGCATATTTAGACGTGTATTTAGACACAAAACAGAGAATACATAAAGATTTTGGTGTACATCACTTCTTTCCAAACATTGCCCATGATGACCAAAGCACATAATTTTAACAAAAACATCAATGCTTTTTTTGAAACCCACATATACAAGAATTAAGTGAGGTGAGGAGAATGAGACAATATGTAAAATAGTTTTGCCAATATCAATGATGGGCTACGGTTCAATCTCATCCTCAATGAGATCAACCCTTGCCAAACTATCTACTTCAAAATCCAAACAAGTGTTTAGATCTACAAATACATTCAACCCACTACTACTTGTGCTACTCATGTGCTCATCGAAATCAGCATCACCAATGGTAGGCTCGTCCTCATGGGTAATGGCCTCAATATCTGTATCTCCTATCTCATGATCATCCTCCTCTCTCGTATCACGGTCATCATCATATCCATGGCCACGATCTTCCTCCAAACGCTCCATATTAGTAAATGTACTATACATCACTTTGGAACGTGGCATAATAGGTATGACATGCCACCATCTATTATTATCCACCATTGGCTCCCTCAAAGCTAGCAATGATGCCACAATCTTGTGTGTTTCTCTTATCATCAATCCGTTGTGTTCAAATTCTTGCCCTCACACCATATAGCATTGAACATAGTGCCCTACACCAAGAAAAAATCAATTAATTAAGCAATCTAAATTATTGAAATCTCCTAACTTATGCATAACATTATATATACCGACCTTGCTCATGCATCCCCTAGCATACTCCCATTCTTCCATTGTGATATGCATCCCCTCGTCTTTCTCTGCTTTCTCCATTTCATCAAGTAGCCAATCCCCATGAATATCCTTTGGAAGTGCTCTTAGATATTGAGGGTATGGCAGACGAGATCCGTGGTGTGTACGAAAGAGGGTCCTTTCTTCTTGTCTTCTTACCTTTGCATCCTCGTATCTTGTCACCCATCTTTTCATCACATCACTATTAAGCACGCAATAGAGGTTGATACTATTATGCAACTCTGTGTCTATTACTTTGTTGCATCCTTTCCCTTGAGGCACAATAGAGGTCATCCTTAAGTCTTCATCATCTCTCCATAGTCGTGGGAGAGAGCTATCCACATCAACAAGAAACTCAGAAATATGTACAAGTGACTCTTGTACCAACAAAACCTCGGCCATGCTACCTTCGGGTCTTGCATTTTGTCTCACGAAGCCCTTCAAGGTCTTCATGAAGCGCTCAAGGAAGAACAACCATCGTGCATGTATAGTACCGCATATAGCAATCTTATCCACCAAATGCACTAAAAGATGTAGTTGGCTTGTGAGAATAGAACGTGGAAATGTCTCCTCCACTAAACAAACCACCTCCATTGACATAACTCGAGCATTCTCAAGCGTGGTGGGATCTATTTCCTTTGAGCTCACATGCCTAGAAATGAAAAAGTACACCATATTAGCAATATGAACACCTTGCATGGAGCATTGATACACATCATATTTTGTATCATGTAAAGTACCCCACAAGCTCGCCCATCTTGTAAATACAATCCTTCACGTCCTTCGATGCACTACAAGAAATGCTAGTACGTAGTATGAACTGAACCCACGAGGAGGTGGTTGATTGGTTGCTTATAATTATTCACTCACAAATTTGAAAGGAAAAAGATATTACGCACATAAAATACTTACTTGGAGCATCTTGTGCCAATCATGAGATTTCAAGCCATATAATTGCTCTACACCTCTTTTCTTGCTCTTTATAAAGGCTCCCTTCAAACACGTCATGCATCCAGTGCTAGTATGAATTGTAGTAGTAGCATGCTTCACTGCCGCCATCTCTAGCTTTGATAACCTCCACGGTGCACGAGGTAAAAAAACACACCCATTTGGTCTCTCTTGTGACCAAGCTTCATGCATCCTCCCTGTGGTACGTAGATCCTCACTTATGCCTACGAAATCTTGTGTCCCATTCAAATGCTCCCAAATGGTAGATGCCACATTCTTGAAGATATGCATGGGATCAAGCAGGTGATTGATCTTGAGGTGGGACCAATATGTTAAACGATAAAAGATGGAGTATCTAAACAAAAGCTGGTGTTAGCGGGCAATCTTTATTTCCAGCCAATATAGCACACAATAGTTACAAACCCTTACCGGCTCATGCCAAGTGCTGGAGGAGTCGTGGAACCGTCCCAAATTCTCATCCAATCTCCCGCGGTGAGTGATTGTGGGAGGACTTCATTCCAAGGGGCAACATATCTAGGATGATCAGGTGGGAGAAATCGATGGAGTCATAGATGACCTTATTCAATGCGTCTGCCCGTGAGGCAACTAGAGAAGGACCACAAACAGGACATGCATGGTAACCTGATGTAGTGAGACCTGAACAATAGATGCAATTAAGAGTTGAAGGTGGGTTTAGGGTGCCACATCCTTTGCCTATTCATAATTAGAAGTGCAATGCTTACCTGAACACTCGCCATAGCCTGAGAAGTCATGCATCATCCACATCAAGACTGCTTTGCAGTTGAAGTCTCATGACGAGGGAGGCCTCCTCACATCATGCACCTCGATACCTCTCCAAAGTATCTCTAGCTCATCAATCAAAGGCTCCAAATAAAGATCAAGATTTTTGACTTTATGTTTCCCTAGAATTAGAAGGGACAGCATAACATGTCTTTTCTTAATAGCCATAGAGGGTGGAAGATTATAATTCACCGATATCACTGGCCATACACTGTAAGAGGTGCTTTTGAGACCAAATGGGTTCACACCATCTACACCCAATCCAAGTCTCAAGCTCCTAGGTTCTTCCTTGAAGCTTGGCCATGTGTCTTCAATATGCTTCCACACAGGAGAGTCTGCGGGAGTTCTCCACTTGCCATCAGTTGATCAATGGGAGGAATGCCATGACATGAGCTCTGCAATGGATTTGCACTTGAACATATGTTGGATGTGAGGGATTATGGGAAAATGTCATAGAACCTTACGAGGAACGTCCAAAGTTTTGAGATCTGCTCTATATCTTGCCTCTCCATAAGTAGGGCACTCTCTTGCATCCTTATGTAGTCCACAAAACAAAATGCAATCGTTGACGCACACGTGGATGCGCTTGTAATCTAATCCTCCAAGAGAGGTCACATGTTGCCTTGCCATATCTCTTGAGGTCAGTAATTTATTCTCCCTTGGAAGCATTTTACACAATAGCCTACATGTGAAGACCATAAATGAGGAAAAGCATTCGAGTAATTGACCCACTAGCATAATTCACCATGTTTGCAAAATAGACTTTAAAGCTTACTTGAGTAATGCATTCAAACTTGCATTGCTCCATCCATAGATGGTTTGCAAGTTTAGTAACCCAAGGGAGGCATGTAGAACAGAGAAAGTGCAGCCCTCAAATAGTGGAGTCGATACTGCAGTAAAAAGATCATCCTGCTCCATGCTATCATCCCTCCCTTCGGATTGATGGACATATAAATCCCACACCATATCATCAAACACCTCCTCCTCCACGGCTTCTTGAGGTAATGGCGGAGGGCTACTCTCACCATCACTCCATGCATCCATAATGGTCCCTCCTGAAGATCCCACCTCATATCGCCGATGCTTTGCCTCCTCACCGCAAGCATAGGGCAACATATGCGGGTGTGGCACTGCATCCTATATTAAATTAAAACAGAATAATAACTCAAACATATGAACACCCATAGGTATCTCAATCAACCTTAACTCTTTTACACTTACCATGTTTATGGTTGCATCCCATTCTCCATACTTTGAGATGTGATTGAGTGTAATCTTGCATGCACGATACATGTTTCCTTGACATCGATCACACATACATTTGATTTTTTGCTCCAACCACATTTCGTGATGGTGGATACGGAGGGATTCATCCTCACTGGAGGTACTTGTTGAAGATGAAGACATCCTACAAACAAACAACCCAAAAAAATTTGCTTTTCTTCAAATATTTAATTTTAAAACTCTGTGACACATCTAAAGACGTGTCTAAAACCGCGTCTGTCTATTCTGTGGTGCACATCTATAGGCACATCTAGAACCATGTCTGCTCTATGTATCTAGACGCGCAATTACACGTGTATTTAGACGTGCTATTAAATGCGCTTATAGATGAAGTTTTCAAATCTGCTTTTAGCAGGCTCGCTTTTCTTTTCTTCACATTAATTATACTTCGCGCAACTCGCTTGCTTTGTTATTAACAGATCCACAGTTTCGATGCTTAAGAGGAAGGCACCCACACTTACTTCCAGGCTTACAACAGAAGAGGGTGAACAAGGAAGAGAAGAAACTTTGAAGAAGGAGAAGAATCTTCCATACCTCTATCCAAGGTAAGTCTCTTTATGGTTGATCTTTTTTGGAAGTTGCTCTCTTTGGATTTGTCCTTTGTCGTATCCAAGAAACGAATGATTTTGGTATCAGTGTTACGTTTTTGTATCTGGCACATGTCCTTTTCTACTTTTTAGAATAGTCCGTCGGTTGGAGCGCGTCTATAGAGGCATCTCAGAGCACATCTAAAATCGCGTCTACAGGTGCGTCTAGACTATTTGCAGACACAGAGAGCCGCATCTATAGATGCACTATTATACGTAAAAATAGATGCGCTTCTCAGACGCTTCTATAGACGTGCTCCGACAGTACTGTTTTCTTCCCTTCCCCTTTCTTCTTAGTTCATCAGTAATTGTCTTTTTTTCTTTTTTCCAGTTCATCATGTGGCCAAGAAGCCTCTTCGGGCTCACCTGATCTCCGGGAGTCTATTTTTAGGTACTTATATAAATTTTAGGGCACTCTCCCAGTCCTATGGAATTATACGGGTATATGATGGGTACTCTAAACACCCCCCAGTAGTCGGCACTACAGACTCCGAACCACCCCACACTAGCTGAGATTACCCCAGTGGAGTCAACACAACCCAGCCGGCTACACAGTCGAGGCCCTTCTCCCATGCTGGCTTATGCCCCTTCCCCGATGTCATCTTATGCCCCTTCCCTCATGCCGTCAGGAGGTCCTTCTGTCTCACAGAGCCGTCTGTGTAGTCGAGACTTAGTTCTCCAGCTGGGAGTGCTCCATGGGCTAGCTCGACATGACACGGTAGCAGGCATACTAGCAGGGAGAGCGGTGGGGGATGCATGGCACAGTGCTTTGGGAGGGGTGGTGGTGGGGACGATGATGATTCAGATGATTTGGACGTGCCTCCGGGTGATGGTATGATCTTCTATGCCCAGGGGAAGGACATCATGGCCTTCATGCACTCTGTAATTGCTAACAATTACGAGTGGCTTTAAGTACAAAAAAGAGTAGCTAGCACTACTTCTATGACTAATCTATGTTCTCCACATCCTCGCTCCCTTCCATGCTCCCTTCTGCGCTCCCTTCTCTGCCTCCTTCGTCATCTTCTTCCTTGTCTTCTTGTGTAGGGACCTATAAACAAGGGACAACATATATCAATCTATGAAAAATGAAATCTTTACTTATAATATTGACATTATTTAATTACTTTCAAATACGTTGGGGGCCGCTCCAGTAGCCCGAATATATTGCTCCTCAGTAATCAACCCATCATGATAGAAGTGCTTCCATGTATCTCCTCTGCGATGGTGGCAGTGGTAGGCTATCTCGACAGGCATAGGGTATCTTCCCATGATCTCAAGCTGCAAGACGATACAATTTGCAGAGGGGTTAGTACAAAGAAACAACCTCCTAATAAACTACATAAGCAATATAATTTGAGATCGATACTTACAAATTTGGCCTCCCATGATTCAACATCCCGTGCTCCAAAATGCACGCTTCCATATTGCTCCATCTAGATCCTTCGTGCCTCCACGTGCAACAAACTGGGGTCCTCCCTCGCTGACTTCATTGCTTTCTTCCACTCATGCTTGTGAGCACTGTGGGGTGGGCCCCTTGGTGGTTGACCTCCCTCGAGCTTAGCAAGCTCCGCTAGTGCCTACCTCCTAAGCGAAGATCTTTTATTGCCAAGTATCGTAACAATCTTTGACTTGGCCCATTTATCTGTGAACTGATGATTGGGGGGGTTAGGATACCTAGAGCGAACAACAATGAGGGTCTCATCAGCCAACCTCTTTGGATGGTCTTTGTACTGGCTTTTGGCTTTGTGCCTCTTGTATATACACTCCTCTTATTTTTTGTACTTGAAGCCACATGACGTGGCTTAGCTTCGTGCTATATGTACATACAAGCACTTTTTGAGCTTTCAATTTTATTGCGTTTTGGAGTTGTAATGTTTTATTTGGAATTGTAATTAAAATGTGGTTGGCTGTAAGAATTGAATTATACAATGTGAAAATGGGATTCCTGTAACTATATAGCATACACAGCATTCTGTAAATTAAAAAATATATATTATGTAGCGCATCTATCAGTGCGCCTATAAATGCATCTATATATGTGTTTGTCTATTCGGGGAGCATCTATTTGCGTGTCTATAAGACCGTTTATAAATGCATCTATAGACGCGTTTAACAATGCGTCTATCTGTTTTTTAAATTTTTACGCAAAGCATCTATTTAGGCATCTAGATGTGCATCTACATGCGTGTCTGTCTGCTATATAGACGCGCTGTTAGATGCGGGTCTCTAGACACGCAAATAGACGTGCAAATAGATCCGTCCGTAAGTTTTTTTTAAAGTTCAGTAAACGCGTCTGTGGGCACTTTGTCTTGTTGTGTTTCAACTCAAGTTTTGCATTGAATCTCCTCGGTCTAGTGTATGATGGGGTGGAATGTCTCAATTTTGGATATTTTGCTGTGAGTTCTCAGCGTCTTACTGGGAATAATGGTCCCCAGACCATCTATGTGCATTTCATTGGGTACAGGAAGCCGATGGGAACAGATGTATTTTATCCAGGGGTGAATAGAGACTTTTTATATGCCTTTATATACCACATACACACTCCTATGCGCTAGCGTAAGCATTATAACTAATGTGTTGAGTATTATTAAGATATACTTCTAAATTTTCCGATGCACTACATTGGCATACAATGCATTACGCATGTAATCTTACAAAATTTTATGTATGAAAGCAGAGAGGGGGTTTTAGGAAAGCTAGTGAACAAAATATATTGCAAGAAGGCATTACAAAAATACCCTAAGGTGTAATCCTACACTTAGTGAGCCAAGCAAGCAGTTCAAGTGTTGGAAGGGGTCATCAACACACGAGAGAGTGAAGGAGGTTCCGAAGAGAAACTGACGCTCCCATGTGATGAAGAATTGTTGTTGAAAGATTGTGACCTGGGCTTGCCTGAGGATACCAATTTGAAACTTGCCGGACTATCTTTTTAGCAATGTCTTTTTTCACCTGACCCCAGCACGGCAAGGACCAGTGTGCTACCTCAAAGCCCAAAGCACTCTTGTAAATGTTCCTAGAATCCAAAGGAATAAATGCAATTTCGCACGGTAGATAAAGCTTGAGTAAAAGTCTATTAGACGAGGGATATGGACGGAATGATGAAACTGATCTTGAGGGAAATGATGGAGACCAAGGAGAAAATGGAAAGAAGGACAAAAGGTCTGATGTATGGACTGATACAGAAAGGCGTGGAGACGGAGAGAATATAAGGGTGGTGACTCGCGAGACTGTTCCCTGCCGATAGTTTAACCTTATTGTCCTCAAAGTAATGAAGCTTGAGAGTCCTTAAAGGAATTTTGATTAGATTGCCACCACCCTTGGATAAGAAGCACATCAAGAAAGGTTGTAAGACTTGAATGGCAGTGCCTTTCAAGAGTCATATGATTGCGTAGGACTATACCATGGTATACTTTTGAAAGTAAATACCCAAATGCAGATGTCAAACTTGCATACAAGTCATCCCTTTGTGATTCTATCACAAACAGGACCAACATTAATCTTTTCTTATCTGCCATAGGACCTTCTATGATAAACCGCACAAGTTCAACTATTCATGACACTGCAAGGTCTTGCAATTCATCTATGAAAAATACACATGGCTTCTCCCAAGCATGACCGCTCATTGTTATGAAATGCTCTGTATCAATGCCATTGATGCGTGCAAAATTTGTATCATTCTCTGATAGCAAGATATCATAGGAGAAGCTGAAAGGAGAACCATCATCTAAACCACCAATTTCTCTACCTTGGGCAGTGGACTGCAAGGCCTTTTTCTTGATGTCCATATATTTTGTCTCAACAACCTTTGGCATTTTAGCTCTTAGATCCTTTGTTGGTGTGGCATCTGCATCCATTGAAGCCAACCACTTTCTAGCCCATGTCTTATCAAGGAGTTGACCTAGACTAAGTGCTTTCTTCTTATCCACATTAATTGACTTGCCAGCTAACTCATCATCAGATTTCAATAACAACAATAGTGTCTAGAGAGCAGCCTCACTTTGAATCATTTGGGTGACTACTTCATCCAAGTTGCTATGCTTGCCCTTGTTTCCAAAGAAGTAGTCACCGCTTAGGATCTTCTTGCATACTTCTTTTGTTATTGCATCTGGAACAAACCTTAATGCTCTCCACCAAACAATAGATATCGGTTTCATTATTTCTTTCCTCTGAGTTGCAGTGTGCTCTAGTGCCTCAAAGGATATCTTTCCTATTTCATATGCTTGTTGGCAAACATCACTAAGTCCTCGCGGAGGACAATGCAAGTAACATCCCTGTATCTTGCAATGGTGGTGTTCATATCCTTTGCCTCAACCTTATTACTTATTATGCCTTGCATATTTCTTACAACACCTTTCAAACATCTATAGAACCAAGTCCTCTTTGGCATGTACTCAGATGTAGGTCTCCTACCCTTCACTGTTTGTGGCTTTCCACAGCCCACCCATAACTCCCTTGCCTTTATCAGGATCTCAGAAAGAGAAGAGCCTTTTTTCAGCCTAAATGGAGCTAAATTCAACCTTTATGATTCTAGAATGTACTTCGAGTCATCGTTAAATATGCATACATGACAAATGACCCGTTGAAACTTTTCCATCCACTCAATCTGTGGCAAGTTTCCTTTTCTTCCCTCATCAAGGGCGATCCTGCAGGCTTCACAAAAGTGTTGCCCATCAATGGGCTCAAGCCTGCATCTTTCCCAGAATCTATTCTTTGCTAGCATGTATCTCTTCTCAATGTCAGTCCCATATTGACTTTGGTACAAAGAATCTCCACGAACAAAGTCACTCCTTCTAAATTTCTCAAAAGCATCAAGAGAGTCCATGTGCTTTTGAAATGTGACATCATGCAATGTAGGATCATCTTCTTGAAGTCTCTTAAATGCCATAGGACAAAGAGTGACATTAGTGGCAACCGGAGTTCTGGTTTTCCTCGTATCTTCATACAATTTGCATGCAAATGTCTTATCTAGCTTTCTTTGATTTGTGAACAACGAAGCTCGATCAATAAGCATTGTGGCCATGCTGAATTGTGAAAATCTCCAAATGTACCCCTCATCCTCTGGAGGATGTAAGTCTGCCACACTTGTAGAAAAGTCTCCGAGACTTGTATCTTCTTCTTGCGGATCCTCATGATCATCACTATCCAATTTTTTGCCTAGTTTTAAATAACCTACACTTGAACGATTTACATGTGGAGTAGGAGTTATTTTTTCTCTCTTTCTAGGAATAGCTGTGGAACTGGAATCTGCTCCATGATCACTCCTTGTTCCTATAGTTGCAGTAGTTGATGGTGTAGGCACAGTTGGAGATACTGTAGTTACTGCTGCAGATATTGTAGTTACTCTTGCCGGAGATACCATATTTATCGCCACAGATATTGGCGATACAACTTGAGGGTTAGATGTTATAGATGGCGTACTTACTACTATTGAAGGTACAACACCACCACTTGGAAATGCATCCCACATTTCCTTCAATGGTTCCAAGGCACTAAGTAATTCTTGGGATCCCTCAATTGAATCTTGTAAGGGCTTCAGGAAGTGCTTGTGCGTAACAAGTAACTTGTAGACCATATTGCTATTCTTCCCTTTGCACACAACTTCTATCAAATTGTTTTCTTTAATGTTGATGGTTGAGACCATGCCACCATTTCTTACTACCTCTGGAGAATATTTCATGCTTGACACATTCTCAGTAGTGATCACCAAAAAATACTTTGATTTGCGCTCCATAAAATACCAAGCATGTTCAAGATATTTGAAAGACACCTTGGAACCAAAAATCCGCATAAGCTCCTTCTCAGCTTATGCCGGAAGTAGAGAAGGAGCTTATGCCGGAAGTAGAGAAGGAGCTTATGCGGAATTTTGGTTCCAAGGTGTCTTTCAAATATCTTGAACATGCTTGGTATTTTATGGAGCGCAAATCAAAAGTAGAGAAGGAGCTTATGTGGAATTTTGGTTCCAAGGTGTCTTTCAAATATCTTGAACATGCTTGGTATTTTATGGAGCGCAAATCAAAGTATTTTTTGGTGATCACTACTGAGAATGTGTCAAGCATGAAATATTCTCCAGAGGTAGTAAGAAATGGTGGCATGGTCTCAACCATCAACATTAAAGAAAACAATTTGATAGAAGCATAAGCATAAGCTCATGCTTATGCTCATGCATGCGCATGAGCTTATACTTAAGTTTCCGCATAAGCTCATGCTTTTGCATGAGCTTATGCGCTACTTCTCTTTTGCTACATAAAATCACATCCATCCCTGGAACAAAATCTATAGTCATCTCCTTTGTGAGAGTCCTTTGCAAGTGAGCTGCAATAGCAACAATTACATGAAGATTAGTCTCGTTTTAATAATCTACTCATTTATTATTATTATTAATTAGTACTTAATTTATTGGTGGGAGAAGTTATCCGATCACGTATTCATCAGATGGACATGCCAAGTTATCCTTTGCATGGTCGATCGAGCATTAAATACTATTTTTGCTCTAGTGTCATGCACATCCGTAAAAAAACATGATGCTAGGTATGTTATCCGATCAAGTACTTATTGGATGGGCGCTCCACTTTGCATGTAAGTCAATTCCACCTAGTTGAAGGTGTGCAAAGTATTGTGCCCATCGGATATGCTTTGCATTGTTGATCAAGCATAAAACACTCTATTTCCGCATAAGCTCATTCTCTACTTCTGCATGAGCATAAGCATGAGCTTATGCTAACTCAAGCATAAGCTCATGCGCATGCATAAGCATAAGCATAAGCTCATGCTTATGCTCATGCATGCGCATGAGCTTATGCTTGAGTTCCCGCATAAGCTCATGCTTATGCAAGAGCTTATGCGGAAATAGAGAATGAGAGAAGCTGATGCGGAAACTCATTCTTTATTTTTCGCATAAGCTCCTTCTCTACTTCCGCATGAGCATGAGCTTATGCTTGAGTTTCCGCATAAGCTCATGCTCATGCATGAGCATAAGCATGAGCTTATGCTCATGCGGAAGTAGAGAAGGAGCTTATGCGCATAAGCTCATGCTTATGCATGAGCTTATGCGGAAATAGAGATTCTCTATTTCCGCATAAGCTTCTGCATAAGTTCCTTGTCTACTTCCGCATGAGCATAAGCAAGCATAAGCTCATGCTTATGCTCATGCATGCGCATGAGCTTATGCTTGAGTTTCCGCATAAGCTCATGCTTATGCATGAGCTTAGGCGGAAATAGAGAATGAGAGAAGCCTATGCGGAAACTCATTCTCTATTTCCGCATAAGCTCCTTCTCTACTTCCGCATGAGCATAAGCATGAGCTTATGCTAACTCAAGCATAAGCTCATGCGCATGCATAAGCATAAGCATAAGCTCATGCTTATGCTCATGCATGCGCATGAGCTTATGCTTGAGTTCCCGCATAGGCTCATGCTTATGCAAGAGCTTATGTGGAAATAGAGAATGAGAGAAGCTTATGCGGAAACTCATTTTCTATTTTCGCATAAGCTCCTTCTTTACTTTCGCATGAGCATAAGCTCATGCTTATGCTCAAGCATGAGCATGAGCTTATGCTTGAGTTTCCGCATAAGCTCATGCTTATGCATGAGCTTATACGGAAATAGAGAATGAGAGAAGCTAATGCGGAAACTCATTCTCTATTTCCGCATAAGCTCCTTCTCTACTTCCGCATGAGCATAAGCTCATGCTTATGCTCATGCATGCGCATGAGCTTATACTTAAGTTTCCGCATAAGCTCATGCATATTATGCAGAAATAGAGAATGAGAGAAGCTTATGCGGAAATAGAGAATGAGAGAAGCTCATTCTCTATTTCCCTCTTCTCTTATTTCCCCCTCCTCTCTTTCCCCCTCATCTCTTTCCCCCTTCTCTCATTCGCATAAACTTTCCCTCTTCTTTATTTCTCTATTTCCCACTCTATTTCCCTCTTCTCTCATTTCCCCCTCATCTCTTTCCCCCTTCTCTCATTTGCATAAGCTTTCCCCCTTCTTTATTTCTCTATTTCAGCACAAGCTCCTTCTCTATTTCCGCATGAGCATGAGCTTATGCTTAAGTTTCCGCATAAGCTCATGCTTATGCATGATCTTATGCGGAAATAGAGAATGAGAGAAGCTTATGCGGAAACTCATTCTCTATTTCCGCATAAGCTCCTTCTCTATTTCCGCATGAGCATAAGCATGAGCTTATGCGGAACTCATTCTCTATTTCTGCACAAGCTCCTTCTCTCTTTCCGCATGAGCATGAGCTTATGCTTAAGTTTCCGCATGAGCTCATGCTTATGCATGAGCTTATGGGGAAATAGAGAATGAGAGAAGCTTATGCGAAAACTCATTCTCTATTTCCGCATAAGCTCCTTCTCTACTTCTGCATGAGCATAAGCTCATGCTTATGCTCATGCATGCGCATGAGCTTATGCTTGAGTTTCCGCATAAGCTCATGCTTATGCAAGAGCTTATGCGGAAATAGAGAATGAGAGAAGCTTATGCGGAAACTCATTCTCTATTTCTGCATAAGCTCCTTCTCTACTTCCGCATGAGCATAAGCTCATGCTTATGCTCATGCATGAGCATGAGCTTATGCGGAAATAGAGAATGAGAGAAGCTTATGCGGAAACTCATTCTCTATTTCCGCATAAGCTCCTTCTCTACTTCTGCATGAGCTTATGCATAAGCATAAGCATAAGCTCATGCTTATGCTCATGCATGTGCATGAGCTTATGCTTGAGTTTCCGCATAAGCTCATGCTTATGCATGAGCTTATGCGGAAATAGAGAATGAGAGAAGCTTATGCGGAAACTCATTCTCTATTTCCGCATAAGCTCCTTCTCTACTTCCGCATGAGCATAAGCATGAGCTTATGCTAACTCAAGCATAAGCTCATGCGCATACATAAGTATAAGCATAAGCTCATGCATGCGCATGAGCTTATGCTTGAGTTCCCGCATAAGCTCATGCTTATGCAAGAGCTTATGCTGAGCTTATGCTTGAGTTCCCGCATAAGCTCATGCTTATGCAAGAGCTTATGCGGAAATAGAGAATGAGAGAAGCTTATGCGGAAACTCATTCTCTATTTCCGCATAAGCTCCTTCTCTACTTCCGCATGAGCATGAGCTTATGCTTGAGTTTCCGCATAAGCTCATGCTTATGCATGAGCTTATGCGGAAATAGAGAATGAGAGAAGCTTATGCGGAAACTCATTCTCTATTTCCGCGTAAGCTCATTCTCTACTTCCGCATGAGCTTATGCTTATGCATAAGCATAAGCATAAGCTCATGCTTATGCTCATGCATGCGCATGAGCTTATACTTAAGTTTCCGCATAAGCTCATGCTTATGCATGAGCTTATGCGAAAATAGAGAATGAGAGAAGCTTATGCGGAAATAGAGATTGAGAGAAGCTCATTCTCTATTTGCGGAAATAGAGAATGAGAGAAGCTTATGCGGAAACTCATTCTCTATTTCCGCATAAGCTCTTCTCTACTTCCGCATGAGCATAAGCATGAGCTTATGCTAACTCAAGCATAAGCTCATGCGCATGCATGAGCATAAGCATAAGCATAAGCTCATGCTTATGCTCATGCATGCGCATGAGCTTATGCTTGAGTTCCCGCATAAGCTCATGCTTATGCAAGAGCTTATGCGGAAATAGAGAATGAGAGAAGCTTATGCGGAAACTCATTCTCTATTTCCACATAAGCTCCTTCTCTACTTCCGCATGAGCATAAGCTCATGCATGAGCATGAGCTTATGCTTGAGTTTCCGCATAAGCTCATGCTTATGCATGAGCTTATGCGAAAAAAGAGAATGAGAGAAGCTTATGCGGAAACTCATTCTCTATTTCCGCATAAACGCCTTCTCTACTTTCGCATGAGCATAAGCATGAGCTTATACTTAAGTTTCCGCATAGCTCACGCTTATGCATGAGCTTATGTGGAAATAGAGAATGAGAGAAGCTTATGCGGAAATAGAGAATGAGAGAAGCTCATTCTCTATTTCCCTCTTCTCTTATTCCCCCCTCCTCTCTTTCCCCCTCATCTCTTTCCCATAAACTTTCCCTCTTCTTTATTTCTCTATTTCCCACTCTATTTCCCTCTTCTCTCATTTCCCCCTCATCTCTTTCCCCCTTCTCTCATTCGCATAAGCTTTCCCCCTTCTTTATTTCTCTATTTCCGCACAAGCTCCTTCTCTATTTCCGCATGAGCATGAGCTTATGCTTAAGTTTCCACATAAGCTCATGCTTATGCATGAGCTTATGCGGAAATAGAGAATGAGAGAAGCTTATGCGGAAACTCATTCTCTATTTCCGCATAAGCTCCTTCTCTATTTCCGCATGAGCATAAGCATGAGCTTATGCGGAAACTCATTCTCTAAGAGAAGCTCATTCTCGATTTCCCTCTTCTCTTATTCCCCCCTCCTCTCTTTCCCCCTCATCTCTTTCCCCCTCATCTCTTTCCCATAAACTTTCCCTCTTCTTTATTTCTCTATTTCCCACTCTATTTCCCTCTTCTCTCATTTCCCCCTCATCTCTTTCCCCCTTCTCTCATTCGCATAAGCTTTCCCCCTTCTTTATTTCTCTATTTCCGCACAAGCTCCTTCTCTATTTCCGCATGAGCATGAGCTTATGCTTAAGTTTCCACATAAGCTCATGCTTATGCATGAGCTTATGCGGAAATAGAGAATGAGAGAAGCTTATGCGGAAACTCATTCTCTATTTCCGCATAAGCTCCTTCTCTATTTCCGCATGAGCATAAGCATGAGCTTATGCGGAAACTTATTCTCTATTTCCGCACAAGCTCCTTCTCTCTTTCCGCATGAGCATGAGCTTATGCTTAAGTTTCCGCATAAGCTCATGCTTATGCATGAGCTTATGCGGAAATAGAGAATGAGAGAAGCTTATGCGGAAACTCATTCTCTATTTCTGCATAAGCTCCTTCTCTACTTCCGCATGAGCATAAGCATGAGCTTATGCTTGAGTTTCCGCATAAGCTCATGCTTATGCAAGAGCTTATGCGGAAATAGAGAATGAGAGAAGCTTATGCGGAAACTCATTCTCTATTTCCGCATAAGCTCCTTCTCTACTTCCGCATGAGCATAAGCTCATGCTTATGCTCATGCATGCGCATGAGCTTATGCTTGAGTTTCCGCATAAGCTCATGCTTATGCATAAGCATGAGCTTATGCGGAAATAGAGAATGAAAGAAGCTTATGCGGAAAATCATTCTCTATTTCCGCATAAGCTCCTTCTCTACTTCCGCATAAGCTCATTCTCTATTTCCGCATAAGCTCTTGCATGAGCTTATGCTTCTCTCATTCTCTATTTCTGCATAAGCTCATTCTCTATTTCCACATAAGCTTATGGTTATGCTTCTCTCATTCCCCCTCATCTCTTTCCCCTTCTCTATTTCCCCCTTCTCTCATTCTCTATTTAAGCTCATTAATAGGCATGAGCTTATTCTCTCTAACTCTTATTCTCTATTTCCCTTTTCTTCCTCTTCTCTTTCCTTTCCCTCTTCTTTCCTTTTCCTCTTCTTTCCCTCTTTCCTTTCCCTCTTCTTTCTTCTTGCCTATGCCTATGCTTATGTTTGTTTTTTTGTTTTCTGTTTTTGTGTTTGTGTCTATGTTAGACATGGGATCACGCCGCTCATCCGACGAGTATGGACAGCCTCGCACGAGGAGAGCTCACGATCTATATGCTCCAGAGGACTTTGATTCCTCTCATGCGACTACCCCGAGGACTACCCCTGGTCCGAGATCTAGCACTATGACTACCCCTGGTCCGACTCCTCTTCCACGTAGCACTGCGACTACCCCTCGGGGAACTCCTTTGCTAGCCGTGCATGGCTTTGTCGGGAGTCCCGACGAGTTTGTAGCGCAGATGAGCGATGAGGAGGCAGCGAGATTCTTTTCTCCGCTCTCTCAGAGGACCTCAGTAATTCCTTCCCCTACACCGACGGGTGAACGTACTGCCCAGCCATCCCCTCGTGCCCCTTCGACCGCGGGATCATCACCTGCGCATGCTTCTCGCAAGGGAAGGAAGAGTAGGACAAGCGGCTCATGTTGTGCTGACTCGGGAGATGTAGACGAGTCAGCACACTCACGCTCCTTTAGGTCTCCACTTGGTCCGGAGACACAGTATCAGTCAGGTCCCTTTCCCTCTCCTAGTCCCACTGCTACTCCTCGCTCCGGAAGCGCTCACGCACGTTCCACTCCTTCAGACTCTGCTACCGTCAGTCCTCCTTACTCATCAGGGGATCTCTTCTATCAAATCACATCTGCCAGAGAGATAATACAAGATAAAAAGGGCAAAGAAGTGATGGCTACCATGAGGAGGTTGATGAGTCATCACTTCAAGAGCGGCATAAATACCGATTGGCGGTATCAAGATGCCCAAAAGAACCAGGCGGTGATCGATGAGTTAAAACAAAGATACCCTAATCCGCCAAATGTGGAGTTTAATGACAATTATATGCGAGAGCGCATGGGTTTGGTCCTGAAGCATCGTAGATCAACCTTGCGTACTTCCATCACAAAGGGGTTGGCTAAACCCAGCTGGGCAGACAAAGCTGATTGGAAGTACTTCAAGAAGCAACATAGGGACCATCCCAAAATGTTCGAGGGTCAGAGGAGGGTTGCGAAGAGACAGCTGGATGTCGTAGGTACTTCGCACTTTGGTGCAGGCGCACGGTATGCGTTCGAGGCAATCGTGGTAAGTCTACCTCTTCTCATTTAATGTATTGTTCTATTTGTTTTACTTACATTTCTCATTTAATGTATTGTTCTATTTGTTTTACTTACATATTACATGCACTTTAGCTAATTCTAACTCTCGTAAATTGGATCCACAGCAAGCTGCGATGGGCCATCTTCCTACAGATGCAGAGACGCGACGCGCATTTCGGATAGGAACAAAGCCATGGTTCATTGAGCTAGAGGCAATGGGAGCGACGGTCGATTGGGCTGAGGTGGCTGCTCGCACGGTATAAGTTTACTCCTACTTGAAATCTCACTTTTTAATTTAAGTTCCAATCTAATTTTGATTTATATGGTTCACTCTTAGGGTCAAAGCTCAAGCGTCCCATCATCGGAGGCGAGCGATCAACAGGGCCAAGGATCAGACGCAGGTGGCGACGACGAGGGAGAAGACGCAGGTGTCGAGGACCAAGGAACAGGCCAACAAGACGAAGATGATTCGGATTCGGATTCGGATGAGTAATAGTGGTAGTAGCATCTTATATATCCGCTCGTTTGAGCAATTTTGTATTGCCCTTTAGAAAGGGTAATTTTGTTACAAACACTGTTGTATATGTCCGACGTGTATATGCATTTGTTACTCATCATTTCACAAGAACAATTTTGTATCACCCTGCAAGTAAGGGAAATTTTGTTATAAAAAACTTTCTTTTGTAACTTTAAAAAAAAAAAAGGATTAGTGGGGCTAAACAGGGCCAAAAGGAAGCCCTATTTAGCCCCACTAACCCTTTTTTTTAACTTCTGTTAATCGTCGCTATATAGCGACGTTTACCAGTGTCGCTATATAGCGCGAAGATTAACAGTGTCGCTATATAGCGACATTTGACATCGTCACTATATAGCGACGTTTGCCTGTGTCGCTATATAGCGACGATTTATAGTGACGATCCTTTTTCGACGCTTTTAACGACACTTATAGCGACGTTTGCGGCCGTGAAAAAAATAATAATTTTAATGTAAAAAGCGTCGGTATTTTCGTCGGAAAATGGCCTGTGCCTTGTAGTGAATGAAGGTGTTTCCAAGCTCCTGAAGTGAAGTGGATACCAAAAGCAAGCAATACTTTCCTCTACAAGTCAATAGGGATCTATCATCGAACGAAATAGGGAAAAGCTTAGAAAATGACTTTTTCTTTGAAACCACTTAACAGGCTCTCAAAACCACTTCGCAAAGCCAAAGTGACTTTTCCAAAGGTTCCTCCAAGTTCTCTACACACTCGGATGCAAGTAAATTCACCCACAAAGCTTCCCACAGAGCTTCTCCTTCCTCCTACAAAGCTGCTGAGCTTTAAGCATTCACGCACGCTCAGCTAGATCACCCGGGCTCTAATACCAGTTAAGAGTGCTCTCAACGGAAGCACGAACGGAAGAGGAAGAGAGAGAAACAGAGAGCCACACAAGTTTTAGTGGGGTGCGGAACACCCTAATATTCTTTTTCATTCATTTATATATGTGTTTGAGTATTGTACATAGCCGAGTTAAAGGCATAGTGACCTTTAACCCCCACAGTGGGAAGGTGGTGGAGGAGCTCCAAGAAAGTTGTGAGTGAGAATGAGGAGAAGTAGAGTTCTATAGGAAATGGGTAGCTTTTAGGTCAAGTCAGCTTTTTCTAGTTTTTAAGGTTTTTTTAGTTCTTTTAGGTTCACTATAAGTAGAACGTTCTTCATTCTCTCTTTCATTTAAAGTTCATTCTTTCACACTCCGCCATCAAAGCTTCTTTCATAGGAGCGCACCGCTGGGAGGCAACACCATCTATTGTATCAATTCTACAGTAATCAAGTTTTAGATTCTCCATACTATCTTATTCTCTCTCTTGCATACGAGATCCTATTATCTGTTGAGCACAGACGTTGTATTATTTTCTTACATTCTCATACATCATATAAAAACTCCTCGACAAGCTTATCTTCCAAAGGATAGTAATGACCAAGCATTTATGGTTAGTGGGTAGACACCCGGCTGCAGGCAGAAGCTTTGGAATTCTCTTACTGCAACAGCCAATAGGCTTCACACATATACATGTGGTTGTACTTGCACTAGCAATGCACAAAGGGTGGTATTCATGTCTACATGCAAGCATGTAGACACTAAGCACATCCTGACCCTCAAAAGGGAAGCCACAAGCCACACATTCCCCATAGAAAGTAATGTTGTTAAGTCTATCCGGATCATGGGGTGTGGGCTATATATAGAACGTAGATCACCAAGCTTGACTTCTTGCAGCAATGCCTTTGTGAATAGACATTTTCTCTCTGCATCTGCAATTGTGGTCATAGTATCTTCATATATTTTCTGCATGGGCATATTCAATAGAAGAAATGATAAGAGATAAGGAACAGATAAAATTTTTCACTATCCACAGAGTATTGAGAAAATTAAGCAAATTGCTCGTGAGACCTGCATAGTTCTTTGAATTATTTTCAAAGTATTTGAAGCACTTTCAAGTAATTTGAAGTAAAATTAAGTACACTGATAGACATTAAAAGAACTTTGATGCACTTTCAAGTGTTATTGTGTAGCCTCTAGTACTTTAAAGTACTTTCTAGTACATTAAAGTACTTTCCAGTGCTTTCAAGTACTTTAAAATAGGTTCCAGTACTTTTCAGTTCTTTAAAGTACTTTCCAATTCTTTAAATGACTTTTTAATACTTCGAAGAAGTTTTAAGTGCAAATAAGTGCTCTTTAAGAGTATAACCTTTAGGCTCTTAGACTAGCATGGGCTCTTGGACTATTCCTTGTGCCACCCTTGGACTCTTGGACTATCACTACCTCTTGGATTACCACCTCTAATCTCTTGAACTTTGATGAACTCATGAACTACCACAAGCTCTTAGACTACCACACACATGCACATATGCATACTTGAATGCAACACACATACACATGTATATATGCACACAAAAACACATGCACGAACTGGCCATGGTAAGAGTTTGTACAACCTGCTAAAGGAAGGTACGCATGCAAACTATGCATAATTTTTTGATCTCTACTAGCTAGATATCATGCCATCTTATTCAACAAAATAAACCATAAACCAAGGTATTTAAAAACAAGAGTCTATGCAATGCCTAGAAAGGTCAAATGCGTATTGCCAACTTGAGGATTGCATCCCTTTCTTTTTTATGCTATGCAAAATAGGGTGTGGTACAATCAAAACTATAGCTCTTACTCATAGAGCATTAATCACGAAATAGGAGTGAAGGTTTATATTTTACATTGTGAAATCACTAGCATATTTGTGTTTGCTTTATTGATTGAAACCGGAGAAAGGCCTACTCTGCTGCGATTGCATGGTTGCGGGGGACCTTAGATACACACTTTATTCAAGGTATTCAAGGAAGAGTTTCAGGCATCTTTTGGTAATAGGAGAAAGTTTGAGACATTTTTTAGCGAATATTCAAGTGATCCCTATTCAAGCTACTTCTATGTTGGACAGTAGCACGCCAGCAGCTTTCCACATACCATGCATCCAAATAGCATTTTCATTAAAGCAAACTTCTGCTACTTCACTCTGAAACTACGGAGCCGTTTTGAAACGAGTCACTTGTCAGATAGATAGACATAGGTCCAAGCTAAAGCGAGGCTAGCATTTGAAGAATCTCGGCCCAAATATATATAACCGCTCTCTCTTACACACACACGCAGAGACACACACACATATTGTGCTTCACCGGGCTTGCCTTCTCAAGATCAGGAACCGTGGTTTATTATAAGCAGATTCAAAGGGGGACATCTTTGAGTGCAAGAAGAGAAATCTGCCGGCTGCACATTATTACATAATCGATCTTGCTGATCTCACAGTTACATCCTAGGAATGGACGATTTGGAAGGTGAACCCGGAAGAGGCGAGGGTCCCTGCCACGCGGCTGACGCCATTGACGTTGGCCGGGCAGTTAGCAAGGATGGTGTCGAGGGCGGTGCCCGCGTTGGCGCAGGTGGTGCATCCGCCTTGGCTCCCGCAGATGTCCACGGAAGCTGTGCCGGAGGTGAACATGGTGGTGCATCCCGATCCGTTGGTCTGGCAGCACTGGCTGCTCCCCAGGTTCCTTATGTAGTTCACGCAGGTGTTGGCGTCGGCACTGGTCGGAGACGCACCGTTGGTCTGGCAGGTCTGCGCCTTGCAGACGGGCGCCATGCAGCTGATCATGATCATGGCCGCCACAAGTAAGCAGACCCAAGCAGAAGCTGCGGACTTGGCCATTGGATGCACTAGGTAGCCGATAGAGAGAGTGTATACACGAAGGAAGGCAGGAATATAGACGGCAGATGGATGAATGGAGGAGCCTGGCAACCGTGCTTCTCCTTATATACGAGTAGGCGCTCTGAAAGAGTCTTGGTGATATGCCACGGAAGTCACGGTCTGCCTGCTCATCCAAGACTATGAGATCCGAGCAGATCAGCCTGATTTGAATTTGGTCCTCGGAACGTTCCACACGTGCTTTTTTTTGCACCATCGTATCCCAACGAGTGTCTTTCTTCCACCGCACTGTGACACCTTTAAAACAAGGGACGCCCTGCCCACGACCAATGCTGCACGCAGCAGAGGTCGAAACGCGCTGGGACACAAGAACTTTTACATGCACATGAGCTAGGTTTCTTTTGCATGTGGAACGTCTCTCAAGCTCTCACGCATTACACAAATTGTCCGCATTAGAGTGCCAAGCCTTTTGGTTTTGAATCTAATGTATGTAAGTAGAAAGACGAAGTACAAGCAATGAATTAATAATTTACAACAAGACTCATAACATTACTAACAAATATAAAATGTTTTCTATCCACATATTGTCCTTGCACGCAAATATGTAAAAAGTTATCTCGGTTCGTAGAATCTAAACCCAAGGGCTTATTAACTTATGATAGCTATAGAAACATGTTATGGCACTATCTAAAAAGTTACCATGATTTAGAATCACTTGCATCCATACATGCATTATTTGATGGGAAGCAAATTCTATTTATTTACAAATTACTAAAGCTTAAAAATGGATATTCATTCATCTTTATCAAATGCTAGGCAGAGGTAAAATCCTTGGGTTCAAGAGATGTCGACAAAGATAAGGGATCATGAACCCTATTTTGGAGCTATCTTGAGAAAGAAGGAACCCATAGATCCAAAGATTGAGACATTATCAAGGGAAACATAAGATGTTATTCCTCAAAAAATGCACTCACTACAGCCCACCACCTATGACTATTCTTCAAAGTGCACTCACTATATCCCCCCTTCTTACGTTATCAAGAACCAAACGATGAATAACTCTTTGTGACCATCGAGTAGCTATTGGTGTTGTTCTACTCAAGGACAGAGATTCATAGCCTATGAATCCAACAAAAGACAATGCACATATTCCAATTTATGTAACAGACCTATAGACTCATGGTCACCTTTCATGTATTTCATAAGGAGTAGAAGGGAGAAAAATCACTCATGCCCACATTTTCAATTTATACTCTCTTCACTAATCTGACTTTTTCCCATTATGAACGCCATGAAGTTGTAAGGTATGTCACAATCCCTTCACTAACCTTAATGTTTGATCTACCAGGAATGCTTTAAATCCTCTAGTTAAATCTCACAGTCCCTTATCAAAGTATTATTTCCCGCTGTGAGTCTCTTCTTTCTTACAATTGATTTCCTTCTCCTATACATATCACTATGCATAAAGGCTTAACCAACTTAGTCCTACTATAAGAAACCCTTTTTGAATTACATATATGTTCACCTAGGTACACACACATACACCTAGCTCCCCTTCTTGCATTATAAGGAACCAAACGATGAATAACTCTTTGTGACCATTGAGTAGCTATTGGTGTTGTTCTACTCAAGGACAGAGATTCATAGCCTATGAATCCAAAAAAAGACCATGCACATATTCCAATTTATGTAACAGACCTATAGACTCATGGTTACCTTTCATGTATTTCATAAGGAGTAGATTCAGGAGAAAAATCACTCATGCCCAGATTTCAAATGTATACTCTCTTCACCAATATGACTTTTTCCCATTATGAACACCATGAAGTTGTAAGGTATGTCACAATCCCTTCACTAACCCAAATGTAACACCTATTTCATTAATTTTGGACTTTTTCTGTTGTTTTTGAACGAAGCCCAAAGATCCTTCCCAAATGAAAAGTTTATTTTGTGAAAATATCCTTCCCAAATCAAAATTTGACTTTCAGAAAATATTATTCCCAAATCAAAAGCTCACTTTGTGGCACTATCATATTCACATAAAAATCGTTTTTTCAATCTATACTTTTGCACTTACATGCAAGAATTTGAAATAATCCTACTTTAGAAATTCTAGCTCTACCTAAGTTATTTGTTAATTTAATTGTTTCCTTAACGTGATAAATTTATAAATCCATTAAAGAAGACTTAAATATTTCATGTATATTTCATGGAAATGGGATTCTTGTAACTACATAGCATACACAACATACATAGCATTTTGTTCAAGCAGTCAAAATTTAAAAAATATTATGTAGCATGTATATCAGACCGTCTATAGACGCGTCTATATATGCGTCAGTCTGTTCAAGGGGCGTCTATTTGGCATCTATAAATGCATCTATCACACCATCTATTCGTGTTGTTCTATACTTTTGCACTTACATGCAAGAATTTGAAATAATCCTACTTTAGAAATTCTAGCTCTACCTAAGTTATTTGTTAATTTAATTATTTTCTTAATGTGATAAATTTATAAATCCATGAAAGGAGACTTAAATATTTCATGGAAATGGGATTCTTGTAACTACATAGCATACACAACATACACAACATTCTGTTCAAGCAGACAAAATTTGCTATGTAGATGCGGGTCTCTAGATGCATAAATAGACGTGCAAATAGACGCGCCTGTAAGTTTTTTTTTTAGTTGAGTAAATGCATCTGTGTGCGTGTCTGTAGGTGCTTTGTCTTGTTGTGTGTCTGTATGTATGTATCTATACACACACACACACACACACACACATACACACACACACACACACACACACACACACACATACACACACACACACACACACACACACACACACATACTCCATACATACATATGTATACATTGATGCATATATTGATGCATATCTTGATGTATATATTCATGCATACAGTTTTGATTGATGGAGAAAATAGGCATAAAAACCATGTAAATTGGCTCTTATCGTTCAATTTGATATAGGACATGATCCCATTGGGATTTGTAAGTTCAAAGATACGGGGTCCTACTTTTAGGGCCTGAATTTCTGAAATAGGTAGCCTGTTAACGTGCTACCTATTTCATGCATTTAGGCCTCAAAAGTATGACCTTATGTGGTCCTACATGGGGTCCTACTTTTGAGGCCTAAATGTATGAAATAGGTAGTGCGTTGACACGCTGCCTATTTCAAGCATTCAAGCGCTAAAAGTAAGACCCCGTATCTTTGGAATTACAAATCCAAATGGGGTCATGTCATACATCAAATCGAATGGCAAGAGCCAATTTAGATGTTTTCATGCCTATTTTATCTATTATATGCATCAAATAATGTTGTTTATCAATTCTTGGCATACACCCCCCAAAATCAAGACCCCCATTGGAAAGAAAGGTAAGGAACACAAGTCCTTGTTCTTATGCTCGTGAGACATTAAAAAAGAGGCCTGGTATCTGGTATCCCAAAAATGGCAGTGCATCAATGCACTATCATTTTTGGGCTGCCAGGTCTCTATTTTGTTGTCTCATGAACATACATATGGAGGTTATTATACAATATAACTAAGAAGTCGTATTGAAGTAGTTTTACAATTTGGATGTATTAAGAGCATTCATATAGCAAGGAAGAATATAATGATTGAATACATTTTTTTTTCAATACATATTGCTAGTGAGACTACCAAAAAGAGGCTCTACCCCCCATGATGTCTCTGGATACAGAATATGAGATTGCTTGATGCTTGGATTGTAGCTAGAAACATTGTGTGGGCAAAGCCACTATATGCCTCAAGTGTTGGAAATTGATGTATGGCTCAAGTGCTAGAATGTGCAAATCATGGCCAAAATCAAGACCCCTTAGAGATTCCATGAGGGCTATCCTTTTACTACTACACACGTCACCTTTAGTTGAGGGCAAAACCATTTGTTATCATAGGCAGTAGGTTCATGGGACCCCATCCCATGATCCAAGGCATTATTCAAAGACAAAGTATTTTTGACCATTCCCAAATCGAGTTTGCCAATTCCTAATTTGATTGATTTCATTTACTGGACTTGCAATGCTTGCAAAGCCCTTGCTTAAGCTTGAATGAGCCTCTTGATTTTGGTTGGTTTTGAAACAAAATGCTCCCCTCATTTTGTTGTGCAATCTGAATGCTCGACAGGGATTATGCCATGGGACTCGGTTGATATGCAAAGACTTTCACACGAAGGTATTGGAAGTTGAGATTCTCACTGGTACCATTGTTGGAGATAGGATGTTCATTCCAAGAGTAACTTTCATTCCCAGTAACTTGAAACTTCCATTCGATATGAGAAGAAGAAAATTTCTTGTTCAACTAGCATTTGGCATGACGATAATGTTAAATTACATGGCGCAGTGGAACAAAAACTAAACAAAGAATAGAGAGTACACAGCAAATTGAAGAGGAACAAAATTTTCCTTCAATACTGTTGTAGTACAGATGATGGCTCCGTCCACCCGTGCGCTCCCACAGTGGAGCTTAGATGGCGATCTAGACAGATACTAGGTGAAGAGCTACTAGCTGGAAGATCTGATCTGATGGATACAAGGAATTTGGAAGGTGGCCTCTTGATAGCTATCAGGGGCGGTAGTCAAATCAACGTAGTCGGTGGAGCCGACTAGTCAACCTAGCTAGTGGAGCCGACCAGTCAACCTAGTCAACGGAACCAACTAGTCGTCTATGGAATATTTAGAAAATATTCCCTATACTGTCGCCTCGAGGGATCTCTCCCGTGAACCCCCACCAATGTGCCTCGTTGTGCTACCAGCTTCCTACCCTGCCTAGCCCATAGGCTAGACTCACATAGATCACCTTTCTACCATCAACGGTCTCATTTGATAGACCTCATCTGACATGCAAGTCAGGATCCATCCAGTGTTTTGGGCTCACACATGGCTTCTCCTCATATGGGGGCGTTCCAACTTGAGCACCTTGGACCACTGGTGGTTACTAGGAGGGTGGGGCATTGAGCATATCTAACAGATAAACAAGGCACAAGGCCAAACAATGTCTATCCTAGGCTTATACTTGGCGACATCGGTGTTTAGTCATGGGCAATTATACGTGGCTTTCTCACATGTTTGATCATCAAATGAAGTCAAAGTATTCCTTCCAGAGAGTGCGGATCGGATTAATGATGAGGATGCTGAAATGAGTTGTACCACAAATGTTGTATACAAAGAGGTTTCACAATTAGCATCAAGAAGAACCTAGCAGTATGCTAGTACTCTTTGAAAGCCTCTTCAAACTTTGTTGGGTGATAAATTTTCAGTGTCTTTTTTTGTATAATTTTCATGAGCTCATTCCATATTCCATTCAAATAATGTCGTCTCTAGAATTTCGACAATGTATGATTTTTGTGAGCTTTATGAGTTCACACATTGTTATTTTTTCTTCAAATTATGGATTATCAGATGTACAATAACTAATGTTCTTTTTAATTTGTGGCTTGGTGAAGCCTTTTAATTTCTTCTTTATATATAGGTTGACACATCTATTGTTACTATAATATGATATGTATTGTCATTGTAATATGATATGATAGGGTGGCAACATCATTTACATTCACCACCGAGAGAGGTGCATGGGTAGCAGGTACATAATTGTGTAGTAGTCAGTCGCTAAGTTGACTTATTTAATAGTATAGTCATTTACCTTTAGGAATATACAGATCATGATGGTTAGAGAGCTGGGGTGCATGTCTAGCTATTGGTTGACATCTTTGCTTTATTTTTTGATATAGGTGAAAGCTACTTAGGTACCATATATAAGCAAATAAACATGATATTATTTTACTTTAGGGCGGTTTCCACAACAACACAAAGCAACTATAGATGCGCTTGATAGACACGCAAAATAGCTGGCATGTCTATAGGCATTGCTTGAATAGAGAAATTACGAGCACATTTAATAGCACGTCTAACAGCTCGTCTATTTGCACGTGTATTGACATGTCTATTTATGCATCTACATTGAGAAAATACGGGCCCCCTTCTAACACTGCGTTTGTCAATGCATCTATTTGCACTTATATTAACGCGTCTATTAGCACGTCTACACTGAGAATTAGATGCATATTTAGACGTGTATTTAGACACAAAACAGAGAATACATAAAGATTTTGGTGTACATCACTTCTTTCCAAACATTGCCCATGATGACCAAAGCACATAATTTTAACAAAAACATCAATGCTTTTTTTGAAACCCACATATACAAGAATTAAGTGAGGTGAGGAGAATGAGACAATATGTAAAATAGTTTTGCCAATATCAATGATGGGCTACGGTTCAATCTCATCCTCAATGAGATCAACCCTTGCCAAACTATCTACTTCAAAATCCAAACAAGTGTTTAGATCTACAAATACATTCAACCCACTACTACTTGTGCTACTCATGTGCTCATCGAAATCAGCATCACCAATGGTAGGCTCGTCCTCACGGGTAATGGCCTCAATATCTGTATCTCCTATCTCATGATCATCCTCCTCTCTCGTATCACGGTCATCATCATATCCATGGCCACGATCTTCCTCCAAACGCTCCATATTAGTAAATGTACTATACATCACTTTGGAACGTGGCATAATAGGTATGACATGCCACCATCTATTATTATCCACCATTGGCTCCCTCAAAGCTAGCAATGATGCCACAATCTTGTGTGTTTCTCTTATCATCAATCCGTTGTGTTCAAATTCTTGCCCTCACACCATATAGCATTGAACATAGTGCCCTACACCAAGAAAAAATCAATTAATTAAGCAATCTAAATTATTGAAATCTCCTAACTTATGCATAACATTATATATACCGACCTTGCTCATGCATCCCCTAGCATACTCCCATTCTTCCATTGTGATATGCATCCCCTCGTCTTTCTCTGCTTTCTCCATTTCATCAAGTAGCCAATCCCCATGAATATCCTTTGGAAGTGCTCTTAGATATTGAGGGTATGGCAGACGAGATCCGTGGTGTGTACGAAAGAGGGTCCTTTCTTCTTGTCTTCTTACCTTTGCATCCTCGTATCTTGTCACCCATCTTTTCATCACATCACTATTAAGCACGCAATAGAGGTTGATACTATTATGCAACTCTGTGTCTATTACTTTGTTGCATCCTTTCCCTTGAGGCACAATAGAGGTCATCCTTAAGTCTTCATCATCTCTCCATAGTCGTGGGAGAGAGCTATCCACATCAACAAGAAACTCAGAAATATGTACAAGTGACTCTTGTACCAACAAAACCTCGGCCATGCTACCTTCGGGTCTTGCATTTTGTCTCACGAAGCCCTTCAAGGTCTTCATGAAGCGCTCGAGGAAGAACAACCATCGTGCATGTATAGTACCGCATATAGCAATCTTATCCACCAAATGCACTAAAAGATGTAGTTGGCTTGTGAGAATAGAACGTGGAAATGTCTCCTCCACTAAACAAACCACCTCCATTGACATAACTCGAGCATTCTCAAGCGTGGTGGGATCTATTTCCTTTGAGCTCACATGCCTAGAAATGAAAAAGTACACCATATTAGCAATATGAACACCTTGCATGGAGCATTGATACACATCATATTTTGTATCATGTAAAGTACCCCACAAGCTCGCCCATCTTGTAAATACAATCCTTCACGTCCTTCGATGCACTACAAGAAATGCTAGTACGTAGTATGAACTGAACCCACGAGGAGGTGGTTGATTGGTTGCTTATAATTATTCACTCACAAATTTGAAAGGAAAAAGATATTACGCACATAAAATACTTACTTGGAGCATCTTGTGCCAATCATGAGATTTCAAGCCATATAATTGCTCTACATCTCTTTTCTTGCTCTTTATAAAGGCTCCCTTCAAACACGTCATGCATCCAGTGCTAGTATGAATTGTAGTAGTAGCATGCTTCACTGCCGCCATCTCTAGCTTTGATAACCTCCACGGTGCACGAGGTAAAAAAACACACCCATTTGGTCTCTCTTGTGACCAAGCTTCATGCATCCTCCCTGTGGTACGTAGATCCTCACTTATGCCTACGAAATCTTGTGTCCCATTCAAATGCTCCCAAATGGTAGATGCCACATTCTTGAAGATATGCATGGGATCAAGCAGGTGATTGATCTTGAGGTGGGACCAATATGTTAAACGATAAAAGATGGAGTATCTAAACAAAAGCTGGTGTTAGCGGGCAATCTTTATTTCCAGCCAATATAGCACACAATAGTTACAAACCCTTACCGGCTCATGCCAAGTGCTGGAGGAGTCGTGGAACCGTCCCAAATTCTCATCCAATCTCCCGCGGTGAGTGATTGTGGGAGGACTTCATTCCAAGGGGCAACATATCTAGGATGATCAGGTGGGAGAAATCGATGGAGTCATAGATGACCTTATTCAATGCGTCTGCCCGTGAGGCAACTAGAGAAGGACCACAAACAGGACATGCATGGTAACCTGATGTAGTGAGACCTGAACAATAGATGCAATTAAGAGTTGAAGGTGGGTTTAGGGTGCCACATCCTTTGCCTATTCATAATTAGAAGTGCAATGCTTACCTGAACACTCGCCATAGCCTGAGAAGTCATGCATCATCCACATCAAGACTGCTTTGCAGTTGAACTCTCATGACGAGGGAGGCCTCCTCACATCATGCACCTCGATACCTCTCCAAAGTATCTCTAGCTCATCAATCAAAGGCTCCAAATAAAGATCAAGATTTTTGACTTTATGTTTCCCTAGAATTAGAAGGGACAGCATAACATGTCTTTTCTTAATAGCCATAGAGGGTGGAAGATTATAATTCACCGATATCACTGGCCATACACTGTAAGAGGTGCTTTTGAGACCAAATGGGTTCACACCATCTACACCCAATCCAAGTCTCAAGCTCCTAGGTTCTTCCTTGAAGCTTGGCCATGTGTCTTCAATATGCTTCCACACAGGAGAGTCTGTGGGAGTTCTCCACTTGCCATCAGTTGATCAATGGGAGGAATGCCATGACATGAGCTCTGCAATGGATTTGCACTTGAACATATGTTGGATGTGAGGGATTATGGGAAAATGTCATAGAACCTTACGAGGAACGTCCAAAATTTTGAGATCTGCTCTATATCTTGCCTCTCCATAAGTAGGGCACTCTCTTGCATCCTTATGTAGTCCACAAAACAAAATGCAATCGTTGACGCACGCGTGGATGCGCTTGTAATCTAATCCTCCAAGAGAGGTCACATGTTGCCTTGCCATATCTCTTGAGGTCAGTAATTTATTCTCCCTTGGAAGCATTTTACACAATAGCCTACATGTGAAGACCATAAATGAGGAAAAGCATTCGAGTAATTGACCCACTAGCATAATTCACCATGTTTGCAAAATAGACTTTAAAGCTTACTTGAGTAATGCATTCAAACTTGCATTGCTCCATCCATAGATGGTTTGCAAGTTTAGTAACCCAAGGGAGGCATGTAGAACAGAGAAAGTGCACCCCTCAAATAGTGGAGTCGATACTACGGTAAAAAGATCATCCTGCTCCATGCTATCATCCCTCCCTTCGGATTGATGGACATATAAATTCCACACCATATCATCAAACACCTCCTCCTCCACGGCTTCTTGAGGTAATGGCGGAGGGCTACTCTCACCATCACTCCATGCATCCATAATGGTCCCTCCTGAAGATCCCACCTCATATCGCCGATGCTTTGCCTCCTCACCGCAAGCATAGGGCAACATATGCGGGTGTGGCACTGCATCCTATATTAAATTAAAACAGAATAATAACTCAAACATATGAACACCCATAGGTATCTCAATCAACCTTAACTCTTTTACACTTACCATGTTTATGGTTGCATCCCATTCTCCATACTTTGAGATGTGATTGAGTGTAATCTTGCATGCACGATACATGTTTCCTTGACATCGATCACACATACATTTGATTTTTTGCTCCAACCACATTTCGTGATGGTGGATACGGAGGGATTCATCCTCACTGGAGGTACTTGTTGAAGATGAAGACATCCTACAAACAAACAACCCAAAAAAATTTGCTTTTCTTCAAATATTTAATTTTAAAACTCTGTGACACATCTAAAGACGTGTCTAAAACCGCGTCTGTCTATTCTGTGGTGCACATCTAGAACCATGTCTGCTCTATGTATCTAGACGCGCAATTACACGTGTATTTAGACGTGCTATTAAATGCGCTTATAGATGAAGTTTTCAAATCTGCTTTTAGCAGGCTCGCTTTTCTTTTCTTCACATTAATTATACTTCGCGCAACTCGCTTGCTTTGTTATTAACAGATCCACAGTTTCAATGCTTAAGAGGAAGGCACCCACACTTACTTCCAGGCTTACAACAGAAGAGGGTGAACAAGGAAGAGAAGAAACTTTGAAGAAGGAGAAGAATCTTCCATACCTCTATCCAAGGTAAGTCTCTTTATGGTTGATCTTTTTTGGAAGTTGCTCTCTTTGGATTTGTCCTTTGTCGTATCCAAGAAACGAATGATTTTGGTATCAGTGTTACGTTTTTGTATCTGGCACATGTCCTTTTCTACTTTTTAGAATAGTCCGTCGGTTGGAGCGCGTCTATAGAGGCATCTCAGATCACATCTAAAATCGCGTCTACAGGTGCGTCTAGACTATTTGCAGACACAAAGAGCTGCATCTATAGATGCACTATTATACGTAAAAATAGATGCGCTTCTCAGACGCTTCTATAGACGTGCTCCGACAGTACTGTTTTCTTCCCTTCCCCTTTCTTCTTAGTTCATCAGTAATTGTCTTTTTTTCTTTTTTCCAGTTCATCATGTGGCCAAGAAGCCTCTTCGGGCTCACCTGATCTCCGGGATTCTATTTTTAGGTACTTATATAACTTTTAGGGCACTCTCCCAGTCCTATGGAATTATACGGGTATATGATGGGTACTCTAAACACCCCCCAGTAGTCGGCACTACAGACTCCAAACCACCCCACACTAGCTGAGATTACCCCAGTGGAGTCAACACAACCCAGCCGGCTACACAGTCGAGGCCCTTCTCCCATGCTGGCTTATGCCCCTTCCCCGATGTCATCTTATGCCCCTTCCCTCATGCCGTCAGGAGGTCCTTCTGTCTCACAGAGCCGTCTGTGTAGTCGAGACTTAGTTCTCCAGCTGGGAGTGCTCCATGGGCTAGCTCGACATGACACGGTAGCAGGCATAGTAGCAGGGAGAGCGGTGGGGGATGCATGGCACAGTGCTTTGGGAGGGGTGGTGGTGGGGACGATGATGATTCAGATGATTTGGACGTGCCTCCGGGTGATGGTATGATCTTCTATGCCCAGGGGAAGGACATCATGGCCTTCATGCACTCTGTAATTGCTAACAATTACGAGTGGCTTTAAGTACAAAAAAGAGTAGCTAGCACTACTTCTATGACTAATCTATGTTCTCCACATCCTCGCTCCCTTCCACGCTCCCTTCTGCGCTCCCTTCTCTGCCTCCTTCCTCATCTTCTTCCTTGTCTTCTTGTGTAGGGACCTGTAAACAAGGGACAACATATATCAATCTATGAAAAATGAAATCTTTACTTATAATATTGACATTATTTAATTACTTTCAAATACGTTGGGGGCCGCTCCAGTAGCCCGAATATATTGCTCCTCAGTAATCAACCCATCATGATAGAAGTGCTTCCATGTATCTCCTCTGCGATGGTGGCAGTGGTAGGCTATCTCGACAGGCATAGGGTATCTTCCCATGATCTCAAGCTGCAAGACGATACAATTTGCAGAGGGGTTAGTACAAAGAAACAACCTCCTAATAAACTACATAAGCAATATAATTTGAGATCGATACTTACAAATTTGGCCTCCCATGATTCAACATCCCGTGCTCCAAAATGCACGCTTCCATATTGCTCCATCTAGATCCTTCGTGCCTCCACGTGCAACAAACTGGGGTCCTCCCTCGCTGACTTCATTGCTTTCTTCCACTCATGCTTGTGAGCACTGTGGGGTGGGCCCCTTGGTGGTTGACCTCCCTCGAGCTTAGCAAGCTCTGCTAGTGCCTACCTCCTAAGCGAAGATCTTTTATTGCCAAGTATCGTAACAATCTTTGACTTGGCCCATTTATCTGTGAACTGATGATTGGGGGGGTTAGGATACCTAGAGCGAACAACAATGAGGGTCTCATCAGCCAACCTCTTTGGATGGTCTTTGTACTGGCTTTTGGCTTTGTGCCTCTTGTATATACACTCCTCTTATTTTTTGTACTTGAAGCCACATGACGTGGCTTAGCTTCGTGCTATATGTACATACAAGCACTTTTTGAGCTTTCAATTTTATTGCGTTTTGGAGTTGTAATGTTTTATTTGGAATTGTAATTAAAATGTGGTTGGCTGTAAGAATTGAATTATACAATGTGAAAATGGGATTCCTGTAACTATATAGCATACACAGCATTCTGTAAATTAAAAAATATATATTATGTAGCGCATCTATCAGTGCGCCTATAAATGCATCTATATATGTGTTTGTCTGTTCGGGGAGCATCTATTTGCGTGTCTATAAGACCGTTTATAAATGCATCTATAGACGCGTTTAACAATGCGTCTATCTGTTTTTTAAATTTTTAAGCAAAGCATCTATTTAGGCATCTAGATGTGCATCTACATGCGTGTCTGTCTGCTATATAGACGCGCTGTTAGATGCGGGTCTCTAGACACGCAAATAGACGTGCAAATAGATCCGTCCGTAAGTTTTTTTTAAAGTTCAGTAAACGCGTCTGTGGGCACTTTGTCTTGTTGTGTTTCAACTCAAGTTTTGCATTGAATCTCCTCGGTCTAGTGTATGATGGGGTGGAATGTCTCAATTTTGGATATTTTGCTGTGAGTTCTCAGCGTCTTACTGGGAATAATGGTCCCCAGACCATCTATGTGCATTTCATTGGGTACAGGAAGCCGATGGGAACAGATGTGTTTTATCCAGGGGTGAATAGAGACTCTTTATATGCCTTTATATACCACATACACACTCCTATGCGCTAGCGTAAGCATTATAACTAATGTGTTGAGTATTATTAAGATATACTTCTAAATTTTCCGATGCACTACATTGGCATACAATGCATTACGCATGTAATCTTACAAAATTTTATGTATGAAAGCAGAGAGGGGGTTTTAGGAAAGCTAGTGAACAAAATATATTGCAAGAAGGCATTACAAAAATACCCTAAGGTGTAATCCTACACTTAGTGAGCCAAGCAAGCAGTTCAAGTGTTGGAAGGGGTCATCAACACACGAGAGAGTGAAGGAGGTTCCGAAGAGGAACTGACGCTCCCATGTGATGAAGAATTGTTGTTGAAAGATTGTGACTTGGGCTTGCCTGAGGATACCAATTTGAAACTTGCCGGACTATCTTTTTAGCAATGTCTTTTTTCACCTGACCCCAGCACGGCAAGGACCAGTGTGCTACCTCAAAGCCCAAAGCACTCTTGTAAATGTTCCTAGAATCCAAAGGAATAAATGCAATTTCGCATGGCAGATAAAGCTTGAGTAAAAGTCTATTAGACGAGGGATATGGACGGAATGATGAAGCTGATCTTGAGGGAAATGATGGAGACCAAGGAGAAAATGGAAAGAAGGACAAAAGGTCTGATGTATGGACTGATACAGAAAGGCATGGAGATGGAGAGAATATAAGGGTGGTGACTCGCGAGACTGTTCCCTGCCGATAGTTTAACCTTATTGTCCTCAAAGTAATGAAGCTTGAGAGTCCTTAAAGGAATTTTGATTAGATTGCCACCACCCTTGGATAAGAAGCACATCAAGAAAGGTTGTAAGACTTGAATGGCAGTGCCTTTCAAGAGTCATATGATTGCGTAGGACTATACCATGGTATACTTTTGAAAGTAAATACCCAAATGCAGATGTCAAACTTGCATACAAGGCATCCCTTTGTGATTCTATCACAAACAGGACCAACATTAATCTTTTCTTATCTGCCATAGGACCTTCTATGATAAACCGCACAAGTTCAACTATTCGTGACACTGCAAGGTCTTGCAATTCATCTATGAAAAATACACATGGCTTCTCCCAAGCATGACCGCTCATTGTTATGAAATGCTCTGTATCAATGCCATTGATGCGTGCAAAATTTGTATCATTCTCTGATAGCAAGATATCATAGGAGAAGCTGAAAGGAGAACCATCATCTAAACCACCAATTTCTCTACCTTGGGCAGTGGACTGCAAGGCCTTTTTCTTGATGTCCATATATTTTGTCTCAACAACCTTTGGCATTTTAGCTCTTAGATCCTTTGTTGGTGTGGCATCTGCATCCATTGAAGCCAACCACTTTCTAGCCCATGTCTTATCAAGGAGTTGACCTAGACTAAGTGCTTTCTTCTTATCCACATTAATTGACTTGCCAGCTAACTCATCATCAGATTTCAATAACAACAATAGTGTCTAGAGAGCAGCCTCACTTTGAATCATTTGGGTGACTACTTCATCCAAGTTGCTATGCTTGCCCTTGTTTCCAAAGAAGTAGTCACCGCTTAGGATCTTCTTGCATACTTCTTTTGTTATTGCATCTGGAACAAACCTTAATGCTCTCCACCAAACAATAGATATCGGTTTCATTATTTCTTTCCTCTGAGTTGCAGTGTGCTCTAGTGCCTCAAAGGATATCTTTCCTATTTCATATGCTTGTTGGCAAACATCACTAAGTCCTCGCGGAGGACAATGCAAGTAACATCCCTGTATCTTGCAATGGTGGTGTTCATATCCTTTGCCTCAACCTTATTACTTATTATGCCTTGCATATTTCTTACAACACCTTTCAAACATCTATAGAACCAAGTCCTCTTTGGCATGTACTCAGATGTAGGTCTCCTACCCTTCACTGTTTGTGGCTTTCCACAGCCCACCCATAACTCCCTTGCCTTTATCAGGATCTCAGAAAGAGAAGAGCCTTTTTTCAGCCTAAATGGAGCTAAATTCAACCTTTATGATTCTAGAATGTACTTCGAGTCATCGTTAAATATGCATACATGACAAATGACCCGTTGAAACTTTTCCATCCACTCAATCTGTGGCAAGTTTCCTTTTCTTCCCTCATCAAGGGCGATCCTGCAGGCTTCACAAAAGTGTTGCCCATCAATGGGCTCAAGCCTGCATCTTTCCCAGAATCTATTCTTTGCTAGCATGTATCTCTTCTCAATGTCAGTCCCATATTGACTTTGGTACAAAGAATCTCCACGAACAAAGTCACTCCTTCTAAATTTCTCAAAAGCATCAAGAGAGTCCATGTGCTTTTGAAATGTGACATCATGCAATGTAGGATCATCTTCTTGAAGTCTCTTAAATGCCATAGGACAAAGAGTGACATTAGTGGCAACCGGAGTTCTGGTTTTCCTCGTATCTTCATACAATTTGTGTGCAAATGTCTTATCTAGCTTTCTTTGATTTGTGAACAACGAAGCTCGATCAATAAGCATTGTGGCCATGCTGAATTGTGAAAATCTCCAAATGTACCCCTCATCCTCTGGAGGATGTAAGTCTGCCACACTTGTAGAAAAGTCTCCGAGACTTGTATCTTCTTCTTGCGGATCCTCATGATCATCACTATCCAATTTTTTGCCTAGTTTTAAATAACCTACACTTGAACGATTTACATGTGGAGTAGGAGTTATTTTTTCTCTCTTTCTAGGAATAGCTGTGGAACTGGAATCTGCTCCATGATCACTCCTTGTTCCTATAGTTGCAGCAGTTGATGGTGTAGGCACAGTTGGAGATACTGTAGTTACTGCTGCAGATATTGTAGTTACTCTTGCCGGAGATACCATATTTATCGCCACAGATATTGGCGATACAACTTGAGGGTTAGATGTTATAGATGGCGTACTTACTACTATTGAAGGTACAACACCACCACTTGGAAATGCATCCCACATTTCCTTCAATGGTTCCAAGGCACTAAGTAATTCTTGGGATCCCTCAATTGAATCTTGTAAGGGCTTCAGGAAGTGCTTGTGCGTAACAAGTAACTTGTAGACCATATCGCTATTCTTCCCTTTGCACACAACTTCTATCAAATTGTTTTCTTTAATGTTGATGGTTGAGACCATGCCACCATTTCTTACTACCTCTGGAGAATATTTCATGCTTGACACATTCTCAGTAGTGATCACCAAAAAATACTTTGATTTGCGCTCCATAAAATACCAAGCATGTTCAAGATATTTGAAAGACACCTTGAAACCAAAATTCCGCATAAGCTCCTTCTCAGCTTATGCCGGAAGTAGAGAAGGAGCTTATGCCGGAAGTAGAGAAGGAGCTTATGCGGAATTTTGGTTCCAAGGTGTCTTTCAAATATCTTGAACATGCTTGGTATTTTATGGAGCGCAAATCAAAAGTAGAGAAGGAGCTTATGTGGAATTTTGGTTCCAAGGTGTCTTTCAAATCTCTTGAACATGCTTGGTATTTTATGGAGCGCAAATCAAAGTATTTTTTGGTGATCACTACTGAGAATGTGTCAAGCATGAAATATTCTCCAGAGGTAGTAAGAAATGGTGGCATGGTCTCAACCATCAACATTAAAGAAAACAATTTGATAGAAGCATAAGCATAAGCTCATGCTTATGCTCATGCATGCGCATGAGCTTATACTTAAGTTTCCGCATAAGCTCATGCTTATGCATGAGCTTATGCGCTACTTCTCTTTTGCTACATAAAATCACATCCATCCCTGGAACAAAATCTATAGTCATCTCCTTTGTGAGAGTCCTTTGCAAGTGAGCTGCAATAGCAACAATTACATGAAGATTAGTCTCGTTTTAATAATCTACTCATTTATTATTATTTTTAATTAGTACTTAATTTATTGGTGGGAGAAGTTATCCGATCACGTACTCATCAGATGGACATGCCAAGTTATCCTTTGCATGGTCGATCGAGCATTAAATACTATTTTTGCTCTAGTGTCATGCACATCCGTAAAAAAACATGATGCTAGGTATGTTATCCGATCAAGTACTTATTGGATGGGCGCTCCACTTTGCATGTAAGTCAATTCCACCTAGTTGAAGGTGTGCAAAGTATTGTGCCCATCGGATATGCTTTGCATTGTTGATCAAGCATAAAACACCATTTTTGCTTTAGTGCCATGCACAACCATTAAAAAACATGTCCTAGGTGTGTTATTCAAACAAGTACTTCTCAAATGGGGGCTCCACTTTGCACGCAAGTTGGTTTCAACTATGTTGAAGTTCATTCAAAGTATTGTGACCATCGGATAAGCTTTGCATGGTCGATCACGCATTATACACCGTTTTTTCCCTAGTAATATGCACATCCATAAAAAAACACGCCCTTAGGTGTGTTATCTGACCAAGTACTTATTAGATGGATGTGCCTATTTGAAAACATGTCAATGCCACCTAGGTTGAGGTGTAGGAAAAGTATTGTGCCCATCGGCTATGCTTTGCATGGTTGATCGAGCATTAAATACCATTTTTGCCTTGGTGTCATGCACATCCGTAAAAAAACACGCTGCTAGGTATGTTCTCCAATCAAGTACTTATGGGATGGGCATGCCATTTTGCATGTAAGTCAATTCCATCTCGTTTATGTGTGTGCAAAGTATTATGCCCATTAGATATTCTTTGCATTGTCGATGAAGCTTAAAACACCATTTTTGCTCTAGTGTAATGCACAACCATAAAAAAACACGATCCTAGGTGTGTTATTCAAACAAGTACTTATCGGATGGGGGCTCCACTTTGCACACAAGTATCTTTCAACTAGGTTGAGGTGCCTGTAATGTATTGTAACCATTGGATATGCTTTGCATGGTCGATCATGCATTGTACACCGTTTTTCCTGTAGTGATATGCACATCCGCAAAAAAACATGCCCTTACGTATGTTATCTAACCAAGTACTTATCGGATGGGTGTGCCCATTTGAGAACATTTCAATACCACCTAGGCTAAGGCGTAGGAAAAGTATTGTGCCCATTGGATATCAATTATAGAAGTGACATCTTATCTAGAGAATGAGAGAAGCTTATGCGGAAATAGAGAATGAGAGAAGCTCATTCTCTATTTCCCTCTTCTCTTATTCCCCCCTCCTCTCTTTCCCCCTCATCTCTTTCCCCCTTCTCTCATTCGCATAAACTTTCCCTCTTCTTTATTTCTCTAGTTCCCACTCTATTTCCCTCTTCTCTCATTTCCCCCTCATCTCTTTCCCCCTTCTCTCATTCGCATAAGATTTCCCCCTTCTTTATTTCTCTATTTCCTCACAAGCTCCTTCTCTATTTCCGCATGAGCATGAGCTTATGCTTAAGTTTCCGCATAAGCTCATGCTTATGTATGAGCTTATGCGGAACTATAGAATGAGAGAAGCTTATGCAGAAACTCATTCTCTATTTCCGCATAAGCTCCTTCTCTACTTCCGCATGAGCATAAGCATGAGCTTATGCTTATGCTTATGCTTATGCTTATGCTCATGCATGCGCATGAGCTTATGCTTGAGTTTCCGCATAAGCTCATGCTTATGCAAGAGCTTATGCGGAAATAGAGAATGAGAGAAGCTTATGCGGAACCAATGAACTCATCCACTCCAGATAAGATGTCACTTCTATAATTGAGTACATTGAAATCATCGACATTTGAAGTGATAGATCCTGGCACATGGGCACACTTTTTAGGTCCTTTGATATTGTAGTATACCTTGTCTTTATCATTGAAAACCACGTGCCTCTTTCTCATGTTTAAAAATTGCATGCTCCATCTCATATTCTTGCCTACCTCATAGTAGGGATCACATAAGGATGTTATGTTATCAACCATACCATCATCAGTGACTTTTAGAATCCTCATCTGTGCAAATGACCATTTCTCCACTTGTTCAAATCCCAATACTTCACCTTCTGCTATAGTCTTATTTGCAAATGATCTCATTTGTAAAATGTCCCCTATAGTAAAATCCAAGGTGGTGCACTTTGTATTCTTGATAATGTCTATTGCATAGGTCTCATCTTTGTTCCATGCTATAAATGATTTGTTGGATGTATTGTAGGGCATAACATCTCCAAGTGTTTCCATATCTCCATATTTATACTTTAGCTCAACATGTGCGCTAAGAATCTTTGATATAGTAATTGCCACCTTATCTTCGCCAAGTCTTCGAAAGTGGCAAACTGAATTGGGATCATTATCATGGATTGTAGCAAATGCAACTACTTCTCTTTTGCTACATAAAATCACATCCATCCCTGGAACAAAATCTATAGTCATCTCCTTTGTGAGAGTCCTTTGCAAGTGAGCTGCAATAGCAACAATTACATGAAGATTAGTCTCGTTTTAATAATCTACTCATTTATTATTATTTTTAATTAGTACTTAATTTATTGGTGGGAGAAGTTATCCGATCACGTACTCATCAAATGGACATGCCAAGTTATCCTTTGCATGGTCGATCGAGCATTAAATACTATTTTTGCTCTAGTGTCATGCACATCCGTAAAAAAACATGATGCTAGGTATGTTATCCGATCAAGTACTTATTGGATGGGCGCTCCACTTTGCATGTAAGTCAATTCCACCTAGTTGAAGGTGTGCAAAGTATTGTGCCCATCGGATATGCTTTGCATTGTTAATCAAGCATAAAACACCATTTTTGCTTTAGTGCCATGCACAACCATAAAAAAACATGTCCTAGGTGTGTTATTCAAACAAGTACTTCTCAAATGGGGGCTCCACTTTAGACGCAAGTTGGTTTCAACTTTGTTGAGGTTCATTCAAAGTATTGTGACCATCGGATAAGCTTTGCATGGTCGATCACGCATTATACACCGTTTTTTCCCTAGTAATATGCACATCCATAAAAAAACACGCCCTTAGGTGTGTTATCTGACCAAGTACTTATTAGATGGATGTGCCTATTTGAAAACATGTCAATGCCACCTAGGTTGAGGTGTAGGAAAAGTATTGTGCCCATCGGCTATGCTTTGCATGGTTGATCGAGCATTAAATACCATTTTTGCCTTGGTGTCATGCACATCCATAAAAAAACACGCTGCTAGGTATGTTCTCCAATCAAGTACTTATGGGATGGGCATGCCATTTTGCATGTAAGTCAATTCCATCTCGTTTAATGTGTGTGCAAAGTATTATTCCCATTAGATATTCTTTGCATTGTCGATGAAGCATAAAACACCATTTTTGCTCTAGTGTAATGCACAACCATAAAAAAACACGATCCTAGGTGTGTTATTCAAACAAGTACTTATCGGATGGGGGCTCCACTTTGCACACAAGTATCTTTCAACTAGGTTGAGGTGCCTGTAATGTATTGTAACCATTGGATATGCTTTGCATGGTCGATCATGCATTGTACACCGTTTTTCCTGTAGTGATATGCACATCCGCAAAAAAACACGCCCTTACGTATGTTATCTAACCAAGTACTTATCGGATGGGTGTGCCCATTTGAGAACATTTCAATACCACCTAGGCTAAGGCGTAGGAAAAGTATTGTGCCCATTGGATATCAATTATAGAAGTGACATCTTATCTAGAGAATGAGAGAAGCTTATGCGGAAATAGAGAATGAGAGAAGCTCATTCTCTATTTCCCTCTTCTCTTATTCCCGCCTCCTCTCTTTCCCCCTCATCTCTTTCCCCCTTCTCTCATTCACATAAACTTTCCCTCTTCTTTATTTCTCTATTTCCCACTCTATTTCCCTCTTCTCTCATTTCCCCCTCATCTCTTTCCCCCTCATCTCATTCGCATAAGATTTCCCCCTTCTTTATTTCTCTATTTCCGCACAAGCTCCTTCTCTATTTCCGCATGAGCATGAGCTTATGCTTAAGTTTCCGCATAAGCTCATGCTTATGCATGAGCTTATGCAAAAATAGAGAATGAGAGAAGCTTATGCGGAAACTCATTCTCTATTTCTGTATAAGCTCCTTCTCTATTTCCGCATGAGCATAAGCATGAGCTTATGCGAAAACTCATTCTCTATTTCCACACAAGCTCCTTCTCTCTTTCCGCATGAGCATGAGCTTATGCTTAAGTTTCCGCATAAGCTCATGCTTATGCATGAGCTTATGCGGAAATAGAGAATGAGAGAAGCTTATGCGGAAACTCATTCTCTATTTCCGCATAAGCTCCTTCTCTACTTCCGCATGAGCATAAGCTCATGCTTATGCTCATGCATGCGCATGAGCTTATGCTTGAGTTTCCGCATAAGCTCATGCTTATGCAAGAGCTTATGCGAAAATAGAGAATGAGAGAAGCTTATGCGGAAACTCATTCTCTATTTCCGCATAAGCTCCTTCTCTACTTCCGCATGAGCATAAGCTCATGCTTATGCTCATGCATGAGCATGAGCTTATGCTTGAGTTTTCGCATAAGCTCATGCTTATGCACGAGCTTATGCGGAAATAAAGAATGAGAGAAGCTTATGCGGAATCTCATTCTCTATTTCCGCATAAGCTCCTTCTCTACTTCCGCATGAGCATAAGCATGAGCTTATGCATAAGCATAAGCATAAGCTCATGCTTATGCTCATGCATGCGCATGAGCTTATGCTTGAGTTTCCGCATAAGCTCATGCTTATGCATGAGCTTATGCGAAAATAGAGAATGAGATAAGCTTATGCGGAAACTCATTCTCTATTTCCGCATAAGCTCCTTCTCTACTTCCGCATGAGCATAAGCATGAGCTTATGCTAACTCAAGCATAAGCTCATGCGCATGCATGAGCATAAGCATGAGCTCATGCTTATGCTCATGCATGCGCATGAGCTTATGCTTGAGTTAGCATAAGCTCATGCTTATGCTCATGCGGAAGTAGAGAAGGAGCTTATGCGGAAATAGAGAATGAGTTTCCGCATAAGCTTATCTCATTCTCTATTTTCGCATAAGCTCATGCTTATGCTCATGCTTATGCTCATGCATGCGCATGAGCTTATGCTTGAAATCCCGCATAAGCTCATGCTTATGCAAGAGCTTATGCGAAAATAGAGAATGAGAGAAGCTTATGCGGAAACTCATTCTCTATTTCCGCATAAGCTCCTTCTCTACTTCCGCATGAGCATAAGCTCATGCTTATGCTCATGCATGAGCATGAGCTTATGCTTGAGTTTCCGCATAAGCTCATGCTTATGCATCAGCTTATGCGGAAATAGAGAATGAGAGAAGCTTATGCGGAAACTCATTCTCTATTTCCGCATGAGCTCCTTCTCTACTTCCGCATGAGCATAAGCATGAGCTTATGCTTATGCTTATGCTTATGCTTATGCATAAGCATGAGCATAAGCTCATGCTTATGCATAAGCATAAGCATAAGCATAAGCTCATGCTTATGCTCATGTTATGCTCATGCTTATGCATAAGCATAAGCATAAGCATAAGCTCATGCTTATGCTCATGCGGAAGTAGAGAAGGAGCTTATGCGGAAATAGAGAATGAGAGAAGCTTATGCTTATAGTTAAGCATGCGCATGAGCTTATACTTAAGTTTCCGCATAAGCTCATGCTTATGCATGAGCTTATGCGGAAATAGAGAATGAGAGAAGCTTATGCGGAAATAGAGAATGAGAGAAGCTCATTCTCTATTTCCCTCTTCTCTTATTCCCCGATACTTTGCACACACCTTCAACTAGGTGGAATAGACTTATATGCAAAGTGGCACGCGCATCTCATAAGTGCTTGATTGGATTACATACCTAGCAGCGTGTTTTTTGACGGATGTGCATGACACTAGAGCAAAAATAGTATTTAATGCTCGATCGACCATGCAAAGCATATCCGATGGGCACAAAACTTTTCGTACGCCTTAACCTAGGTGGTATTGAAATGTTCACAATGAGGCACACCCATTCGATAAGTACTTGGTTAGATAACACACCTAATGGCGTGTTTTTTTGCGGATGTGCATATCATTAGGAAAAAAATGGTGTATAATGCGTGATCGACCATGCAAATCATATCCGATGGTGACAATACTTTGCACGCACCTCAATGTAGTTAAAACGGACTTGCGTGCAAAGTGGAGCCCCCATCTGATAAGTACTTATTTGAATAACACACCTGTGGCCGTGTTTTTATATGGTTGTGCATGACACTAAGGTAAAAACGGTGTGTTATGCTTGATCGACAATGCAAAGCATATCCGATGAACACAATACTTTGCACACACCTTCAACTAGGTGTAATTGACTTACATGCAAAGTGGCACGCCCATCGCATAAGTGCTTGATCAGATAACACACCTAGCAGCGTGTTTTTTTACGGATGTGCATGGCACTAAGGCAAAAATGGTATTTAATGCTCGATCGACCATGCAAAGCATATCCGATGGGCACGATACTTTGCACACACCTTCAAACTTGTGGAATAGACTTACATGCAAAGTGGCACGCCCATCCCATAAGTGCTTGATCGGATAACATACCTAGCAGCGTGTTTTTTGACGGATGTGCATGACACTAGAGTAAAAAAAGTATTTAATGCTCGATCGACCATGCAAATGATATCCGATGGGCATAAAACTTTTTGTACTCCTCAACCTAGGTGGTATTGAAATGTTCTCAATGAGGCACACCCATCCGATAAGTACTTGGTCAAATAACACACGTAATGGCGTGTTTTTTTGCGGATGTGCATATCATTAGGAAAAAAATGGTGTATAATGCGTGATCGACCATGCAAATCATATCCGATGGTGACAATACGTTCCATGCACCTCAACGTAGTTGAAACGAACTTGCGTGCAAAGTGGATCCCCCATCTGATAAGTACTTATTTGAATATCACACCTATGGCCGTGTTTTTATATGGTTGTGCATGACACTAAGGCAGAAACGGTGTGTTATGCTTGATCGACAATGCAAAGCATATCCGATGAACACAATACTTTGCACAAACCTTCAACTAGGTGTAATTGACTTACATGCAAAGTGGCACGCCCATCGCATAAGTGCTTGATCAGATAACACACCTAGCAGCGTGTTTTTTTACGGATGTGCATGGCACTAAGGCAAAAATGGAGGTGGAGGGAGAGGGGGAGATGGAGATGGAGGGGAAGGGGGAGGGGGAAGGGGGAGGTGGAGGTGGAGGGAGAGGGGGAGATGGAGATGGAGGGGGAGGGGGGAGGTGGTGGTGAAGGGGGAGGGGGAAGGGGGAGGTGGAGGTGGAAGGGGAGGGGGGAAGGGGGAGATGGAGAGGGGAGGGGGAAGGGGGAGGGGGGAGAAGTTGTAACACAAAGTTGTTACACAAAGTTGTAACACAAAGTCGTAACACAAAGTTGTATCACAAAGTCATAACACAAAGTTGTATCACAAAGTTGTAACACAAAGTTGTATCACAAAGTCGTAACACAAAGTTGTATCACAAAGTTGTAACACAAAGTTGTATCACAAAGTTCATGTTGGCACAGAGTCAACATGCTCATGCATGAGCATGAGCTTATGCTTGAGTTTCCGCATAAGCTCATGCTTATGCATGAGCTTATGCGGAAATAGAGAATGAGAGAAGCTTATGCGAAAACTCATTCTCTCCGCATAAGCTCCTTCTCTACTTCCGCATGAGCATAAGCATGAGCTTATGCATAAGCATAAGCATAAGCTCATGCTTATGCTCATGCATGCGCATGAGCTTATGCTTGAGTTTCCGCATAAGCTCATGCTTATGCATGAGCTTATGTGGAAATAGAGAATGAGAGAAACTTATGCGGAAACTCATTCTCTATTTCCGCATAAGCTCCTTCTCTACTTCCGCATGAGCATAAGCATGAGCTTATGCTAACTCAAGCATAAGCTCATGCGCATGCATAAGCATAAGCATAAGCTCATGCTTATGCTCATGCATGCGCATGAGCTTATGCTTGAGTTCCCGCATAAGCTCATGCTTATGCAAGAGCTTATGCGGAAATAGAGAATGAGAGAAGCTTATGCGGAACTCATTCTCTATTTTTGCATAAGCTCCTTCTCTACTTCCGCATGAGCATAAGCTCATGCTTATGCTCATGCATGAGCATGAGCTTATGCTTGAGTTTCCGCATAAGCTCATGCTTATGCATGAGCTTATGCGCAAATAGAGAATGAGAGAAGCTTATGCGGAAACTCATTCTCTATTTCCACATAAGCTCCTTCTCTACTTCCACATGAGCATAAGCATGAGCTTATGCTTATTCTTATGCTTATGGATAAGCATAAGTATAAGCTCATGCTTATGCTCATGCATGCGCATGAGCTTATACTTAATTTTCCGCATAAGCTCATGCATATTATGCGGAAATAGAGAATGAGAGAAGCTTATGCGGGAATAGAGAATTAGAGAAGCTCATTCTCTATTTCCCTCTTCTCTTATTCCCCCCTCCTCTCTTTCCCCCTCATCTCTTTCCCCCCTCTCTCATTCGCATAAACTTTCCCTCTTCTTTATTTCTCTATTTCCCACTCTATTTCCCTCTTCTCTCATTTCCCCCTCATCTCTTTCCCCCTTCTCTCATTCGCATAAGCTTTCCCCCTTCTTTATTTCTCTATTTCAGCACAAGCTCCTTCTCTATTTCCGCATGAGCATGAGCTTATGCTTAAGTTTCCGCATAAGCTTATGCGGAAATAGAGAATGAGAGAAGCTTATGCGGAAACTCATTCTCTATTTCCGCATAAGCTCCTTCTCTATTTCCGCATGAGCTTATGCGGAAACTCATTCTCTATTTCCGCATGAGCATGAGCTTATGCTTAAGTTTCCGCATGAGCTCATGCTTATGCATGAGCTTATGGGGAAATAGAGAATGAGAGAAGCTTATGCGGAAACTCATTCTCTATTTCCGCATAAGCTCCTTCTCTACTTCTGCATGAGCATAAGCTCATGCTTATGCTCATGCATGCGCATGAGCTTATGCTTGAGTTTTCGCATAAGCTCATGCTTATCCAAGAGCTTATGCGGAAATAAAGAATGAGAGAAGCTTATGCGGAAACTCATTCTCTATTTCCGCATAAGCTCCTTCTCTACTTCCGCATGAGCATAAGCTCATGCTTATGCTCATGCATGAGCATGAGCTTTTGCGAAAATAGAGAATGAGAGAAGCTTATGTGGAAACTCATTCTCTATTTCCGCATAAGCTCCTTCTCTACTTCCGCATGAGCATAAGCATGAGCTTATGCATAAGCATAAGCATAAGCTCATGCTTATGCTCATGCATGTGCATGAGCTTATGCTTGAGTTTCCGCATAAGCTCATACTTATGCATGAGCTTATGCGGAAATAGAGAGTGAGAGAAGCTTATGCGTAAACTCATTCTCTATTTCCGCATAAGCTCATTCTCTACTTCTGCATGAGCATAAGCATGAGCTTATGCTAACTCAAGCATAAGCTCATGCGCATACATAAGTATAAGCATAAGCTCATGCATGCGCATGAGCTTATGCTTGAGTTCCCGCATAAGCTCATGCTTATGCAAGAGCTTATGCGGAAATAGAGAATGAGAGAAGCTTATGCGGAAACTCATTCTCTATTTCCGCATAAGCTCCTTCTCTACTTCCGCATGAGCATAAGCTCATGCATGAGCATGAGCTTATGCTTGAGTTTCCGCATAAGCTCATGCTTATGCATGAGCTTATGCGGAAATAGAGAATGAGATAAGCTTATGCGGAAACTCATTCTCTATTTCCGCGTAAGCTCATTCTCTACTTCCGCATGAGCTTATGCTTATGCATAAGCATAAGCATAAGCTCATGCTTATGCTCATGCATGCGCATGAGCTTATACTTAAGTTTCCGCATAAGCTCATGCTTATGCATGAGCTTATGCGAAAATAGAGAATGAGAGAAGCTTATGCGGAAATAGAGATTGAGAGAAGCTCATTCTCTATTTGCGGAAATAGAGAATGAGAGAAGCTTATGCGGAAACTCATTCTCTATTTCCGCATAAGCTCTTCTCTACTTCCGCATGAGCATAAACATGAGCTTATGCGGGAACTCAAGCATAAGCTCATGCGCATGCATAAGCATAAGCATAAGCATAAGCTCATGCTTATGCTCATGCATGCGCATGAGCTTATGCTTGAGTTCCCGCATAAGCTCATGCTTATGCAAGAGCTTATGCGGAAATAGAGAATGAGAGAAGCTTATGCGGAAACTCATTCTCTATTTCCACATAAGCTCCTTTACTTCCGCATGAGCATAAGCTCATGCATGAGCATGAGCTTATGCTTGAGTTTCCGCATAAGCTCATGCTTATGCATGAGCTTATGCGAAAAAAGAGAATGAGAGAAGCTTATGCGGAAACTCATTCTCTATTTCCGCATAAACTCCTTCTCTACTTTCGCATGAGCATAAGCATGAGCTTATACTTAAGTTTCCGCATAGCTCATGCTTATGCATGAGCTTATGTGGAAATAGAGAATGAGAGAAGCTTATGCGGAAATAGAGAATGAGAGAAGCTCATTCTCTATTTCCCTCTTCTCTTATTCCCCCCTCCTCTCTTTCCCCCTCATCTCTTTCCCATAAACTTTCCCTCTTCTTTATTTCTCTATTTCCCACTCTATTTCCCTCTTCTCTCATTTCCCCCTCATCTCTTTCCCCCTTCTCTCATTCGCATAAGCTTTCCCCCTTCTTTATTTCTCTATTTCCGCACAAGCTCCTTCTCTATTTCCGCATGAGCATGAGCTTATGCTTAAGTTTCCACATAAGCTCATGCTTATGCATGAGCTTATGCGGAAATAGAGAATGAGAGAAGCTTATGCGGAAACTCATTCTCTATTTCCGCATAAGCTCCTTCTCTATTTCCGCATGAGCATAAGCATGAGCTTATGCGGAAACTCATTCTCTAAGAGAAGCTCATTCTCGATTTCCCTCTTCTCTTATTCCCCCCTCCTCTCTTTCCCCCTCATCTCTTTCCCCCTCATCTCTTTCCCATAAACTTTCCCTCTTCTTTATTTCTCTATTTCCCACTCTATTTCCCTCTTCTCTCATTTCCCCCTCATCTCTTTCCCCCTTCTCTCATTCGCATAAGCTTTCCCCCTTCTTTATTTCTCTATTTCCGCACAAGCTCCTTCTCTATTTCCGCATGAGCATGAGCTTATGCTTAAGTTTCCACATAAGCTCATGCTTATGTTTGAGCTTATGCGGAAATAGAGAATGAGAGAAGCTTATGCGGAAACTCATTCTCTATTTCCGCATAAGCTCCTTCTCTATTTCCGCATGAGCATAAGCATGAGCTTATGCGGAAACTCATTCTCCATTTCCGCACAAGCTCCTTCTCTCTTTCCGCATGAGCATGAGCTTATGCTTAAGTTTCCGCATAAGCTCATGCTTATGCATGAGCTTATGCGGAAATAGAGAATGAGAGAAGCTTATGCGGAAACTCATTCTCTATTTCTGCATAAGCTCCTTCTCTACTTCCGCATGAGCATAAGCATGAGCTTATGCTTGAGTTTCCGCATAAGCTCATGCTTATGCAAGAGCTTATGCGGAAATAGAGAATGAGAGAAGCTTATGCGGAAACTCATTCTCTATTTCCGCATAAGCTCCTTCTCTACTTCCGCATGAGCATAAGCTCATGCTTATGCTCATGCATGAGCATGAGCTTATGCATAAGCATAAGCTCATGCTTATGCTCATGCATGCGCATGAGCTTATGCTTGAGTTTCCGCATAAGCTCATGCTTATGCATAAGCATGAGCTTATGCGGAAATAGAGAATGAAAGAAGCTTATGCGGAAAATCATTCTCTATTTCCGCATAAGCTCCTTCTCTACTTCCGCATAAGCTCATTCTCTATTTCCGCATAAGCTCTTGCATGAGCTTATGCTTCTCTCATTCTCTATTTCTGCATAAGCTCATTCTCTATTTCCACATAAGCTTATGGTTATGCTTCTCTCATTCCCCCTCATCTCTTTCCCCTTCTCTATTTCCCCCTTCTCTCATTCTCTATTTAAGCTCATTAATAGGCATGAGCTTATTCTCTCTAACTCTTATTCTCTATTTCCCTTTTCTTCCTCTTCTCTTTCCTTTCCCTCTTCTTTCCTTTTCCTCTTCTTTCCCTCTTTCCTTTCCCTCTTCTTTCTTCTTGCCTATGCCTATGCTTATGTTTGTTTTTTTGTTTTCTGTTTTTGTGTTTGTGTCTATGTTAGACATGGGATCACGCCGCTCATCCGACGAGTATGGACAGCCTCGCACGAGGAGAGCTCACGATCTATATGCTCCAGAGGACTTTGATTCCTCTCATGCGACTACCCCGAGGACTACCCCTGGTCCGAGATCTAGCACTATGACTACCCCTGGTCCGACTCCTCTTCCACGTAGCACTGCGACTACCCCTCGGGGAACTCCTTTGCTAGCCGCGCATGGCTTTGTCGGGAGTCCCGACGAGTTTGTAGCGCAGATGAGCGATGAGGAGGCAGCGAGATTCTTTTCTCCGCTCTCTCAGAGGACCTCAGTAATTCCTTCCCCTACACCGACGGGTGGACGTACTGCCCAGCCATCCCCTCGTGCCCCTTCGACCGCGGGATCATCACCTGCGCATGCTTCTCGCAAGGGAAGGAAGAGTAGGACAAGCGGCTCATGTTGTGCTGACTCGGGAGATGTAGACGAGTCAGCACACTCACGCTCCTTTAGGTCTCCACTTGGTCCGGAGACACAGTATCAGTCAGGTCCCTTTCCCTCTCCTAGTCCCACTGCTACTCCTCGCTCCGGAAGCGCTCACGCACGTTCCACTCCTTCAGACTCTGCTACCGTCAGTCCCCCTTACTCATCAGGGGATCTCTTCTATCAAATCACATCTGCCAGAGAGATAATACAAGATAAAAAGGGCAAAGAAGTGATGGCTACCATGAGGAGGTTGATGAGTCATCACTTCAAGAGCGGCATAAATACCGATTGGCGGTATCAAGATGCCCAAAAGAACCAGGCGGTGATCGATGAGTTAAAACAAAGATACCCTAATCCGCCAAATGTGGAGTTTAATGACAATTATATGCGAGAGCGCATGGGTTTGGTCCTGAAGCATCGTAGATCAACCTTGCGTACTTCCATCACAAAGGGGTTGGCTAAACCCAGCTGGGCAGACAAAGCTGATTGGAAGTACTTCAAGAAGCAACATAGGGACCATCCCAAAATGTTCGAGGGTCAGAGGAGGGTTGCGAAGAGACAGCTGGATGTCGTAGGTACTTCGCACTTTGGTGCAGGCGCACGGTATGCGTTCGAGGCAATCGTGGTAAGTCTACCTCTTCTCATTTAATGTATTGTTCTATTTGTTTTACTTACATTTCTCATTTAATGTATTGTTCTATTTGTTTTACTTACATATTACATGCACTTTAGCTAATTCTAACTCTCGTAAATTGGATCCACAGCAAGCTGCGATGGGCCATCTTCCTACAGATGCAGAGACGCGACGCGCATTTCGGATAGGAACAAAGCCATGGTTCATTGAGCTAGAGGCAATGGGAGCGACGGTCGATTGGGCTGAGGTGGCTGCTCGCACGGTATAAGTTTACTCCTACTTGAAATCTCACTTTTTAATTTAAGTTCCAATCTAATTTTTGATTTATATGGTTCACTCTTAGGGTCAAAGCTCAAGCGTCCCATCATCGGAGGCGAGCGATCAACAGGGCCAAGGATCAGACGCAGGTGGCGACGACGAGGGAGAAGACGCAGGTGTCGAGGACCAAGGAACAGGCCAACAAGACGAAGATGATTCGGATTCGGATTCGGATGAGTAATAGTGGTAGTAGCATCTTATATATCCGCTCGTTTGAGCAATTTTGTATTGCCCTTTAGAAAGGGTAATTTTGTTACAAACACTGTTGTATATGTCCGACGTGTATATGCATTTGTTACTCATCATTTCACAAGAACAATTTTGTATCACCCTGCAAGTAAGGGAAATTTTGTTATAAAAAACTTTCTTTTGTAACTAAAAAAAAAAAAAAGGATTAGTGGGGCTAAACAGGGCCAAAAGGAAGCCCTATTTAGCCCCACTAACCCTTTTTTTTAACTTCTGTTAATCGTCGCTATATAGCGACGTTTACCAGTGTCGCTATATAGCGCGAAGATTAACAGTGTCGCTATATAGCGACATTTGACATCGTCACTATATAGCGACGTTTGCCTGTGTCGCTATATAGCGACGATTTATAGTGACGATCCTTTTTCGACGCTTTTAACGACACTTATAGCGACGTTTGCGGCCGTGAAAAAAATAATAATTTTAATGTAAAAAGCGTCGGTATTTTCGTCGGAAAATGGCCTGTGCCTTGTAGTGAATGAAGGTGTTTCCAAGCTCCTGAAGTGAAGTGGATACCAAAAGCAAGCAGTACTTTCCTCTACAAGTCAATAGGGATCTATCATCGAACGAAATAGGGAAAAGCTTAGAAAATGACTTTTTCTTTGAAACCACTTAACAGGCTCTCAAAACCACTTCGCAAAGCCAAAGTGACTTTTCCAAAGGTTCCTCCAAGTTCTCTACACACTCGGATGCAAGTAAATTCACCCACAAAGCTTCCCACAGAGCTTCTCCTTCCTCCTACAAAGCTGCTGAGCTTTAAGCATTCACGCACGCTCAGCTAGATCACTCGGGCTCTAATACCAGTTAAGAGTGCTCTCAACGGAAGCACGAACGGAAGAGGAAGAGAGAGAAACAGAGAGCCACACAAGTTTTAGTGGGGTGCGGAACACCCTAATATTCTTTTTCATTCATTTATATATGTGTTTGAGTATTGTACATAGCCGAGTTAAAGGCATAGTGACCTTTAACCCCCACAGTGGGAAGGTGGTGGAGGAGCTCCAAGAAAGTTGTGAGTGAGAATGAGGAGAAGTAGAGTTCTATAGGAAATGGGTAGCTTTTAGGTCAAGTCAGCTTTTTCTAGTTTTTAAGGTTTTTTTAGTTCTTTTAGGTTCACTATAAGTAGAACGTTCTTCATTCTCTCTTTCATTTAAAGTTCATTCTTTCACACTCCGCCATCAAAGCTTCTTTCATAGGAGCGCACCGCTGGGAGGCAACACCATCTATTGTATCAATTCTACAGTAATCAAGTTTTAGATTCTCCATACTATCTTATTCTCTCTCTTGCATACGAGATCCTATTATCTGTTGAGCACAGACGTTGTATTATTTTCTTACATTCTCATACATCATATAAAAACTCCTCGACAAGCTTATCTTCCAAAGGATAGTAATGACCAAGCATTTATGGTTAGTGGGTAGACACCCGGCTGCAGGCAGAAGCTTTGGAATTCTCTTACTGCAACAGCCAATAGGCTTCACACATATACATGTGGTTGTACTTGCACTAGCAATGCACAAAGGGTGGTATTCATGTCTACATGCAAGCATGTAGACACTAAGCACATCCTGACCCTCAAAAGGGAAGCCACAAGCCACACATTCCCCATAGAAAGTAATGTTGTTAAGTCTATCCGGATCATGGGGTGTGGGCTATATATAGAACGTAGATCACCAAGCTTGACTTCTTGCAGCAATGCCTTTGTGAATAGACATTTTCTCTCTGCATCTGCAATTGTGGTCATAGTATCTTCATATATTTTCTGCATGGGCATATTCAATAGAAGAAATGATAAGAGATAAGGAACAGATAAAATTTTTCACTATCCACAGAGTATTGAGAAAATTAAGCAAATTGCTCGTGAGACCTGCATAGTTCTTTGAATTATTTTCAAAGTATTTGAAGCACTTTCAAGTAATTTGAAGTAAAATTAAGTACACTGATAGACATTAAAAGAACTTTGATGCACTTTCAAGTGTTATTGTGTAGCCTCTAGTACTTTAAAGTACTTTCTAGTACATTAAAGTACTTTCCAGTGCTTTCAAGTACTTTAAAATAGGTTCCAGTACTTTTCAGTTCTTTAAAGTACTTTCCAATTCTTTAAATGACTTTTTAATACTTCGAAGAAGTTTTAAGTGCAAATAAGTGCTCTTTAAGAGTATAACCTTTAGGCTCTTAGACTAGCATGGGCTCTTGGACTATTCCTTGTGCCACCCTTGGACTCTTGGACTATCACTACCTCTTGGATTACCACCTCTAATCTCTTGAACTTTGATGAACTCATGAACTACCACAAGCTCTTAGACTACCACACACATGCACATATGCATACTTGAATGCAACACACATACACATGTATATATGCACACAAAAACACATGCACGAACTGGCCATGGTAAGAGTTTGTACAACCTGCTAAAGGAAGGTACGCATGCAAACTATGCATAATTTTTTGATCTCTACTAGCTAGATATCATGCCATCTTATTCAACAAAATAAACCATAAACCAAGGTATTTAAAAACAAGAGTCTATGCAATGCCTAGAAAGGTCAAATGCGTATTGCCAACTTGAGGATTGCATCCCTTTCTTTTTTATGCTATGCATGCAAACTATGCATAATTTTTTGATCTCTACTAGCTAGATATCATGCCATCTTATTCAACAAAATAAACCATAAACCAAGGTATTTAAAAACAAGAGTCTATGCAATGCCTAGAAAGGTCAAATGCGTATTGCCAACTTGAGGATTGCATCCCTTTCTTTTTTATGCTATGCAAAATAGGGTGTGGTACAATCAAAACTATAGCTCTTACTCATAGAGCATTAATCACGAAATAGGAGTGAAGGTTTATATTTTACATTGTGAAATCACTAGCATATTTGTGTTTGCTTTATTGATTGAAACCGGAGAAAGGCCTACTCTGCTGCGATTGCATGGTTGCGGGGGACCTTAGATACACACTTTATTCAAGGTATTCAAGGAAGAGTTTCAGGCATCTTTTGGTAATAGGAGAAAGTTTGAGACATTTTTTAGCGAATATTCAAGTGATCCCTATTCAAGCTACTTCTATGTTGGACAGTAGCACGCCAGCAGCTTTCCACATACCATGCATCCAAATAGCATTTTCATTAAAGCAAACTTCTGCTACTTCACTCTGAAACTACGGAGCCGTTTTGAAACGAGTCACTTGTCAGATAGATAGACATAGGTCCAAGCTAAAGCGAGGCTAGCATTTGAAGAATCTCGGCCCAAATATATATAACCGCTCTCTCTTACACACACACGCAGAGACACACACACATATTGTGCTTCACCGGGCTTGCCTTCTCAAGATCAGGAACCGTGGTTTATTATAAGCAGATTCAAAGGGGGACATCTTTGAGTGCAAGAAGAGAAATCTGCCGGCTGCACATTATTACATAATCGATCTTGCTGATCTCACAGTTACATCCTAGGAATGGACGATTTGGAAGGTGAACCCGGAAGAGGCGAGGGTCCCTGCCACGCGGCTGACGCCATTGACGTTGGCCGGGCAGTTAGCAAGGATGGTGTCGAGGGCGGTGCCCGCGTTGGCGCAGGTGGTGCATCCGCCTTGGCTCCCGCAGATGTCCACGGAAGCTGTGCCGGAGGTGAACATGGTGGTGCATCCCGATCCGTTGGTCTGGCAGCACTGGCTGCTCCCCAGGTTCCTTATGTAGTTCACGCAGGTGTTGGCGTCGGCACTGGTCGGAGACGCACCGTTGGTCTGGCAGGTCTGCGCCTTGCAGACGGGCGCCATGCAGCTGATCATGATCATGGCCGCCACAAGTAAGCAGACCCAAGCAGAAGCTGCGGACTTGGCCATTGGATGCACTAGGTAGCCGATAGAGAGAGTGTATACACGAAGGAAGGCAGGAATATAGACGGCAGATGGATGAATGGAGGAGCCTGGCAACCGTGCTTCTCCTTATATACGAGTAGGCGCTCTGAAAGAGTCTTGGTGATATGCCACGGAAGTCACGGTCTGCCTGCTCATCCAAGACTATGAGATCCGAGCAGATCAGCCTGATTTGAATTTGGTCCTCGGAACGTTCCACACGTGCTTTTTTTTGCACCATCGTATCCCAACGAGTGTCTTTCTTCCACCGCACTGTGACACCTTTAAAACAAGGGACGCCCTGCCCACGACCAATGCTGCACGCAGCAGAGGTCGAAACGCGCTGGGACACAAGAACTTTTACATGCACATGAGCTAGGTTTCTTTTGCATGTGGAACGTCTCTCAAGCTCTCACGCATTACACAAATTGTCCGCATTAGAGTGCCAAGCCTTTTGGTTTTGAATCTAATGTATGTAAGTAGAAAGACGAAGTACAAGCAATGAATTAATAATTTACAACAAGACTCATAACATTACTAACAAATATAAAATGTTTTCTATCCACATATTGTCCTTGCACGCAAATATGTAAAAAGTTATCTCGGTTCGTAGAATCTAAACCCAAGGGCTTATTAACTTATGATAGCTATAGAAACATGTTATGGCACTATCTAAAAAGTTACCATGATTTAGAATCACTTGCATCCATACATGCATTATTTGATGGGAAGCAAATTCTATTTATTTACAAATTACTAAAGCTTAAAAATGGATATTCATTCATCTTTATCAAATGCTAGGCAGAGGTAAAATCCTTGGGTTCAAGAGATGTCGACAAAGATAAGGGATCATGAACCCTATTTTGGAGCTATCTTGAGAAAGAAGGAACCCATAGATCCAAAGATTGAGACATTATCAAGGGAAACATAAGATGTTATTCCTCAAAAAATGCACTCACTACAGCCCACCACCTATGACTATTCTTCAAAGTGCACTCACTATATCCCCCCTTCTTACGTTATCAAGAACCAAACGATGAATAACTCTTTGTGACCATCGAGTAGCTATTGGTGTTGTTCTACTCAAGGACAGAGATTCATAGCCTATGAATCCAACAAAAGACAATGCACATATTCCAATTTATGTAACAGACCTATAGACTCATGGTCACCTTTCATGTATTTCATAAGGAGTAGAAGGGAGAAAAATCACTCATGCCCACATTTTCAATTTATACTCTCTTCACTAATCTGACTTTTTCCCATTATGAACGCCATGAAGTTGTAAGGTATGTCACAATCCCTTCACTAACCTTAATGTTTGATCTACCAGGAATGCTTTAAATCCTCTAGTTAAATCTCACAGTCCCTTATCAAAGTATTATTTCCCGCTGTGAGTCTCTTCTTTCTTACAATTGATTTCCTTCTCCTATACATATCACTATGCATAAAGGCTTAACCAACTTAGTCCTACTATAAGAAACCCTTTTTGAATTACATATATGTTCACCTAGGTACACACACATACACCTAGCTCCCCTTCTTGCATTATAAGGAACCAAACGATGAATAACTCTTTGTGACCATTGAGTAGCTATTGGTGTTGTTCTACTCAAGGACAGAGATTCATAGCCTATGAATCCAAAAAAAGACCATGCACATATTCCAATTTATGTAACAGACCTATAGACTCATGGTTACCTTTCATGTATTTCATAAGGAGTAGATTCAGGAGAAAAATCACTCATGCCCAGATTTCAAATGTATACTCTCTTCACCAATATGACTTTTTCCCATTATGAACACCATGAAGTTGTAAGGTATGTCACAATCCCTTCACTAACCCAAATGTAACACCTATTTCATTAATTTTGGACTTTTTCTGTTGTTTTTGAACGAAGCCCAAAGATCCTTCCCAAATGAAAAGTTTATTTTGTGAAAATATCCTTCCCAAATCAAAATTTGACTTTCAGAAAATATTATTCCCAAATCAAAAGCTCACTTTGTGGCACTATCATATTCACATAAAAATCGTTTTTTCAATCTATACTTTTGCACTTACATGCAAGAATTTGAAATAATCCTACTTTAGAAATTCTAGCTCTACCTAAGTTATTTGTTAATTTAATTGTTTCCTTAACGTGATAAATTTATAAATCCATTAAAGAAGACTTAAATATTTCATGTATATTTCATGGAAATGGGATTCTTGTAACTACATAGCATACACAACATACATAGCATTTTGTTCAAGCAGTCAAAATTTAAAAAATATTATGTAGCATGTATATCAGACCGTCTATAGACGCGTCTATATATGCGTCAGTCTGTTCAAGGGGCGTCTATTTGGCATCTATAAATGCATCTATCACACCATCTATTCGTGTTGTTCTATACTTTTGCACTTACATGCAAGAATTTGAAATAATCCTACTTTAGAAATTCTAGCTCTACCTAAGTTATTTGTTAATTTAATTATTTTCTTAATGTGATAAATTTATAAATCCATGAAAGGAGACTTAAATATTTCATGGAAATGGGATTCTTGTAACTACATAGCATACACAACATACACAACATTCTGTTCAAGCAGACAAAATTTGCTATGTAGATGCGGGTCTCTAGATGCATAAATAGACGTGCAAATAGACGCGCCTGTAAGTTTTTTTTTTAGTTGAGTAAATGCATCTGTGTGCGTGTCTGTAGGTGCTTTGTCTTGTTGTGTGTCTGTATGTATGTATCTATACACACACACACACACACACACACATACACACACACACACACACACACACACACACACATACACACACACACACACACACACACACACACACATACTCCATACATACATATGTATACATTGATGCATATATTGATGCATATCTTGATGTATATATTCATGCATACAGTTTTGATTGATGGAGAAAATAGGCATAAAAACCATGTAAATTGGCTCTTATCGTTCAATTTGATATAGGACATGATCCCATTGGGATTTGTAAGTTCAAAGATACGGGGTCCTACTTTTAGGGCCTGAATTTCTGAAATAGGTAGCCTGTTAACGTGCTACCTATTTCATGCATTTAGGCCTCAAAAGTATGACCTTATGTGGTCCTACATGGGGTCCTACTTTTGAGGCCTAAATGTATGAAATAGGTAGTGCGTTGACACGCTGCCTATTTCAAGCATTCAAGCGCTAAAAGTAAGACCCCGTATCTTTGGAATTACAAATCCAAATGGGGTCATGTCATACATCAAATCGAATGGCAAGAGCCAATTTAGATGTTTTCATGCCTATTTTATCTATTATATGCATCAAATAATGTTGTTTATCAATTCTTGGCATACACCCCCCAAAATCAAGACCCCCATTGGAAAGAAAGGTAAGGAACACAAGTCCTTGTTCTTATGCTCGTGAGACATTAAAAAAGAGGCCTGGTATCTGGTATCCCAAAAATGGCAGTGCATCAATGCACTATCATTTTTGGGCTGCCAGGTCTCTATTTTGTTGTCTCATGAACATACATATGGAGGTTATTATACAATATAACTAAGAAGTCGTATTGAAGTAGTTTTACAATTTGGATGTATTAAGAGCATTCATATAGCAAGGAAGAATATAATGATTGAATACATTTTTTTTTCAATACATATTGCTAGTGAGACTACCAAAAAGAGGCTCTACCCCCCATGATGTCTCTGGATACAGAATATGAGATTGCTTGATGCTTGGATTGTAGCTAGAAACATTGTGTGGGCAAAGCCACTATATGCCTCAAGTGTTGGAAATTGATGTATGGCTCAAGTGCTAGAATGTGCAAATCATGGCCAAAATCAAGACCCCTTAGAGATTCCATGAGGGCTATCCTTTTACTACTACACACGTCACCTTTAGTTGAGGGCAAAACCATTTGTTATCATAGGCAGTAGGTTCATGGGACCCCATCCCATGATCCAAGGCATTATTCAAAGACAAAGTATTTTTGACCATTCCCAAATCGAGTTTGCCAATTCCTAATTTGATTGATTTCATTTACTGGACTTGCAATGCTTGCAAAGCCCTTGCTTAAGCTTGAATGAGCCTCTTGATTTTGGTTGGTTTTGAAACAAAATGCTCCCCTCATTTTGTTGTGCAATCTGAATGCTCGACAGGGATTATGCCATGGGACTCGGTTGATATGCAAAGACTTTCACACGAAGGTATTGGAAGTTGAGATTCTCACTGGTACCATTGTTGGAGATAGGATGTTCATTCCAAGAGTAACTTTCATTCCCAGTAACTTGAAACTTCCATTCGATATGAGAAGAAGAAAATTTCTTGTTCAACTAGCATTTGGCATGACGATAATGTTAAATTACATGGCGCAGTGGAACAAAAACTAAACAAAGAATAGAGAGTACACAGCAAATTGAAGAGGAACAAAATTTTCCTTCAATACTGTTGTAGTACAGATGATGGCTCCGTCCACCCGTGCGCTCCCACAGTGGAGCTTAGATGGCGATCTAGACAGATACTAGGTGAAGAGCTACTAGCTGGAAGATCTGATCTGATGGATACAAGGAATTTGGAAGGTGGCCTCTTGATAGCTATCAGGGGCGGTAGTCAAATCAACGTAGTCGGTGGAGCCGACTAGTCAACCTAGCTAGTGGAGCCGACCAGTCAACCTAGTCAACGGAACCAACTAGTCGTCTATGGAATATTTAGAAAATATTCCCTATACTGTCGCCTCGAGGGATCTCTCCCGTGAACCCCCACCAATGTGCCTCGTTGTGCTACCAGCTTCCTACCCTGCCTAGCCCATAGGCTAGACTCACATAGATCACCTTTCTACCATCAACGGTCTCATTTGATAGACCTCATCTGACATGCAAGTCAGGATCCATCCAGTGTTTTGGGCTCACACATGGCTTCTCCTCATATGGGGGCGTTCCAACTTGAGCACCTTGGACCACTGGTGGTTACTAGGAGGGTGGGGCATTGAGCATATCTAACAGATAAACAAGGCACAAGGCCAAACAATGTCTATCCTAGGCTTATACTTGGCGACATCGGTGTTTAGTCATGGGCAATTATACGTGGCTTTCTCACATGTTTGATCATCAAATGAAGTCAAAGTATTCCTTCCAGAGAGTGCGGATCGGATTAATGATGAGGATGCTGAAATGAGTTGTACCACAAATGTTGTATACAAAGAGGTTTTACAATTAGCATCAAGAAGAACCTAGCAGTATGCTAGTACTCTTTGAAAGCCTCTTCAAACTTTGTTGGGTGATAAATTTTCAGTGTCTTTTTTTGTATAATTTTCATGAGCTCATTCCATATTCCATTCAAATAATGTCGTCTCTAGAATTTCGACAATGTATGATTTTTGTGAGCTTTATGAGTTCACACATTGTTATTTTTTCTTCAAATTATGGATTATCAGATGTACAATAACTAATGTTCTTTTTAATTTGTGGCTTGGTGAAGCCTTTTAATTTCTTCTTTATATATAGGTTGACACATCTATTGTTACTATAATATGATATGTATTGTCATTGTAATATGATATGATAGGGTGGCAACATCATTTACATTCACCGCCGAGAGAGGTGCATGGGTAGCAGGTACATAATTGTGTAGTAGTCAGTCGCTAAGTTGACTTATTTAATAGTATAGTCATTTACCTTTAGGAATATACAGATCATGATGGTTAGAGAGCTGGGGTGCATGTCTAGCTATTGGTTGACATCTTTGCTTTATTTTTTGATATAGGTGAAAGCTACTTAGGTACCATATATAAGCAAATAAACATGATATTATTTTACTTTAGGGCGGTTTCCACAACAACACAAAGCAACTATAGATGCGCTTGATAGACACGCAAAATAGCTGGCATGTCTATAGGCATTGCTTGAATAGAGAAATTACGAGCACATTTAATAGCACGTCTAACAGATCGTCTATTTGCACGTGTATTGACATGTCTATTTATGCATCTACATTGAGAAAATACGGGCCCCCTTCTAACACTGCGTTTGTCAATGCATCTATTTGCACTTATATTAACGCGTCTATTAGCACGTCTACACTGAGAATTAGATGCATATTTAGACGTGTATTTAGACACAAAACAGAGAATACATAAAGATTTTGGTGTACATCACTTCTTTCCAAACATTGCCCATGATGACCAAAGCACATAATTTTAACAAAAACATCAATGCTTTTTTTGAAACCCACATATACAAGAATTAAGTGAGGTGAGGAGAATGAGACAATATGTAAAATAGTTTTGCCAATATCAATGATGGGCTACGGTTCAATCTCATCCTCAATGAGATCAACCCTTGCCAAACTATCTACTTCAAAATCCAAACAAGTGTTTAGATCTACAAATACATTCAACCCACTACTACTTGTGCTACTCATGTGCTCATCGAAATCAGCATCACCAATGGTAGGCTCGTCCTCACGGGTAATGGCCTCAATATCTGTATCTCCTATCTCATGATCATCCTCCTCTCTCGTATCACGGTCATCATCATATCCATGGCCACGATCTTCCTCCAAACGCTCCATATTAGTAAATGTACTATACATCACTTTGGAACGTGGCATAATAGGTATGACATGCCACCATCTATTATTATCCACCATTGGCTCCCTCAAAGCTAGCAATGATGCCACAATCTTGTGTGTTTCTCTTATCATCAATCCGTTGTGTTCAAATTCTTGCCCTCACACCATATAGCATTGAACATAGTGCCCTACACCAAGAAAAAATCAATTAATTTAGCAATCTAAATTATTGAAATCTCCTAACTTATGCATAACATTATATATACCGACCTTGCTCATGCATCCCCTAGCATACTCCCATTCTTCCATTGTGATATGCATCCCCTCGTCTTTCTCTGCTTTCTCCATTTCATCAAGTAGCCAATCCCCATGAATATCCTTAGGAAGTGCTCTTAGATATTGAGGGTATGGCAGACGAGATCCGTGGTGTGTACGAAAGAGGGTCCTTTCTTCTTGTCTTCTTACCTTTGCATCCTCGTATCTTGTCACCCATCTTTTCATCACATCACTATTAAGCACGCAATAGAGGTTGATACTATTATGCAACTCTGTGTCTATTACTTTGTTGCATCCTTTCCCTTGAGGCACAATAGAGGTCATCCTTAAGTCTTCATCATCTCTCCATAGTCGTGGGAGAGAGCTATCCACATCAACAAGAAACTCAGAAATATGTACAAGTGACTCTTGTACCAACAAAACCTCGGCCATGCTACCTTCGGGTCTTGCATTTTGTCTCACGAAGCCCTTCAAGGTCTTCATGAAGCGCTCGAGGAAGAACAACCATCGTGCATGTATAGTACCGCATATAGCAATCTTATCCACCAAATGCACTAAAAGATGTAGTTGGCTTGTGAGAATAGAACGTGGAAATGTCTCCTCCACTAAACAAACCACCTCCATTGACATAACTCGAGCATTCTCAAGCGTGGTGGGATCTATTTCCTTTGAGCTCACATGCCTAGAAATGAAAAAGTACACCATATTAGCAATATGAACACCTTGCATGGAGCATTGATACACATCATATTTTGTATCATGTAAAGTACCCCACAAGCTCGCCCATCTTGTAAATACAATCCTTCACGTCCTTCGATGCACTACAAGAAATGCTAGTACGTAGTATGAACTGAACCCACGAGGAGGTGGTTGATTGGTTGCTTATAATTATTCACTCACAAATTTGAAAGGAAAAAGATATTACGCACATAAAATACTTACTTGGAGCATCTTGTGCCAATCATGAGATTTCAAGCCATATAATTGCCTCGGGGGGGTCACTCATCATATGTAACCCTATCACGTGAGTTCAACAGAAGGATATTTTTTATTTCTAAAATTTACAGAAATAAATATACATAAGGGACTATTTAAAATAGTTTTGGAAAAAATTTACAGATTTGTATAGAAAAGGGGTACATTTTATTAATGAAAAATTTACAGATAAGGGATTTTAAATATAGGCCTTGAACGCACGTGATATAGAGGGTTTATACATAGTGACCCCCCTGAGATAATTGCTCTACATCTCTTTTCTTGCTCTTTATAAAGGCTCCCTTCAAACACGTCATGCATCCAGTGCTAGTATGAATTGTAGTAGTAGCATGCTTCACTGCCGCCATCTCTAGCTTTGATAACCTCCACGGTGCACGAGGTAAAAAAACACACCCATTTGGTCTCTCTTGTGACCAAGCTTCATGCATCCTCCCTGTGGTACGTAGATCCTCACTTATGCCTACGAAATCTTGTGTCCCATTCAAATGCTCCCAAATGGTAGATGCCACATTCTTGAAGATATGCATGGGATCAAGCAGGTGATTGATCTTGAGGTGGGACCAATATGTTAAACGATAAAAGATGGAGTATCTAAACAAAAGCTGGTGTTAGCGGGCAATCTTTATTTCCAGCCAATATAGCACACAATAGTTACAAACCCTTACCGGCTCATGCCAAGTGCTGGAGGAGTCGAGGAACCGTCCCAAATTCTCATCCAATCTCCCGCGGTGAGTGATTGTGGGAGGACTTCATTCCAAGGGGCAACATATCTAGGATGATCAGGTGGGAGAAATCGATGGAGTCATAGATGACCTTATTCAATGCGTCTGCCCGTGAGGCAACTAGAGAAGGACCACAAACAGGACATGCATGGTAACCTGATGTAGTGAGACCTGAACAATAGATGCAATTAAGAGTTGAAGGTGGGTTTAGGGTGCCACATCCTTTGCCTATTCATAATTAGAAGTGCAATGCTTACCTGAACACTCGCCATAGCCTGAGAAGTCATGCATCATCCACATCAAGACTGCTTTGCAGTTGAAGTCTCATGACGAGGGAGGCCTCCTCACATCATGCACCTCGATACCTCTCCAAAGTATCTCTAGCTCATCAATCAAAGGCTCCAAATAAAGATCAAGATTTTTGACTTTATGTTTCCCTAGAATTAGAAGGGACAGCATAACATGTCTTTTCTTAATAGCCATAGAGGGTGGAAGATTATAATTCATCGATATCACTGGCCATACACTGTAAGAGGTGCTTTTGAGACCAAATGGGTTCACACCATCTACACCCAATCCAAGTCTCAAGCTCCTAGGTTCTTCCTTGAAGCTTGGCCATGTGTCTTCAATATGCTTCCACACAGGAGAGTCTGCGGGAGTTCTCCACTTGCCATCAGTTGATCAATGGGAGGAATGCCATGACATGAGCTCTGCAATGGATTTGCACTTGAACATATGTTGGATGTGAGGGATTATGGGAAAATGTCATAGAACCTTACGAGGAACGTCCAAAGTTTTGAGATCTGCTCTATATCTTGCCTCTCCATAAGTAGGGCACTCTCTTGCATCCTTATGTAGTCCACAAAACAAAATGCAATCGTTGACGCACGCGTGGATGCACTTGTAATCTAATCCTCCAAGAGAGGTCACATGTTGCCTTGCCATATCTCTTGAGGTCAGTAATTTATTCTCCCTTGGAAGCATTTTACACAATAGCCTACATGTGAAGACCATAAATGAGGAAAAGCATTCGAGTAATTGACCCACTAGCATAATTCACCATGTTTGCAAAATAGACTTTAAAGCTTACTTGAGTAATGCATTCAAACTTGCATTGCTCCATCCATAGATGGTTTGCAAGTTTAGTAACCCAAGGGAGGCATGTAGAACAGAGAAAGTGCACCCCTCAAATAGTGGAGTCGATACTGCGGTAAAAAGATCATCCTGCTCCATGCTATCATCCCTCCCTTCGGATTGATGGACATATAAATCCCACACCATATCATCAAACATTACTTTCAAATACGTTGGGGGCCGCTCCAGTAGCCCGAATATATTGCTCCTCAGTAATCAACCCATCATGATAGAAGTGCTTCCATGTATCTCCTCTGCGATGGTGGCAGTGGTAGGCTATCTCGACAGGCATAGGGTATCTTCCCATGATCTCAAGCTGCAAGACGATACAATTTGCAGAGGGGTTAGTACAAAGAAACAACCTCCTAATAAACTACATAAGCAATATAATTTGAGATCGATACTTACAAATTTGGCCTCCCATGATTCAACATCCCGTGCTCCAAAATGCACGCTTCCATATTGCTCCATCTAGATCCTTCGTGCCTCCACGTGCAACAAACTGGGGTCCTCCCTCGCTGACTTCATTGCTTTCTTCCACTCATGCTTGTGAGCACTGTGGGGTGGGCCCCTTGGTGGTTGACCTCCCTCGAGCTTAGCAAGCTCCGCTAGTGCCTACCTCCTAAGCGAAGATCTTTTATTGCCAAGTATCGTAACAATCTTTGACTTGGCCCATTTATCTGTGAACTGATGATTGGGGGGGTTAGGATACCTAGAGCGAACAACAATGAGGGTCTCATCAGCCAACCTCTTTGGATGGTCTTTGTACTGGCTTTTGGCTTTGTGCCTCTTGTATATACACTCCTCTTATTTTTTGTACTTGAAGCCACATGACGTGGCTTAGCTTCGTGCTATATGTACATACAAGCACTTTTTGAGCTTTCAATTTTATTGCGTTTTGGAGTTGTAATGTTTTATTTGGAATTGTAATTAAAATGTGGTTGGCTGTAAGAATTGAATTATACAATGTGAAAATGGGATTCCTGTAACTATATAGCATACACAGCATTCTGTAAATTAAAAAATATATATTATGTAGCGCATCTATCAGTGCGCCTATAAATGCATCTATATATGTGTTTGTCTATTCGGGGAGCATCTATTTGCGTGTCTATAAGACCGTTTATAAATGCATCTATAGACGCGTTTAACAATGCGTCTATCTGTTTTTTAAATTTTTAAGCAAAGCATCTATTTAGGCATCTAGATGTGCATCTACATGCGTGTCTGTCTGCTATATAGACGCGCTGTTAGATGCGGGTCTCTAGACACGCAAATAGACGTGCAAATAGATCCGTCCGTAAGTTTTTTTTAAAGTTCAGTAAACGCGTCTGTGGGCACTTTGTCTTGTTGTGTTTCAACTCAAGTTTTGCATTGAATCTCCTCGGTCTAGTGTATGATGGGGTGGAATGTCTCAATTTTGGATATTTTGCTGTGAGTTCTCAGCGTCTTACTGGGAATAATGGTCCCCAGACCATCTATGTGCATTTCATTGGGTACAGGAAGCCGATGGGAACAGATGTATTTTATCCAGGGGTGAATAGAGACTTTTTATATGCCTTTATATACCACATACACACTCCTATGCGCTAGCGTAAGCATTATAACTAATGTGTTGAGTATTATTAAGATATACTTCTAAATTTTCCGATGCACTACATTGGCATACAATGCATTACGCATGTAATCTTACAAAATTTTATGTATGAAAGCAGAGAGGGGGTTTTAGGAAAGCTAGTGAACAAAATATATTGCAAGAAGGCATTACAAAAATACCCTAAGGTGTAATCCTACACTTAGTGAGCCAAGCAAGCAGTTCAAGTGTTGGAAGGGGTCATCAACACACGAGAGAGTGAAGGAGGTTCCGAAGAGGAACTGACGCTCCCATGTGATGAAGAATTGTTGTTGAAAGATTGTGACCTGGGCTTGCCTGAGGATACCAATTTGAAACTTGCCGGACTATCTTTTTAGCAATGTCTTTTTTCACCTGACCCCAGCACGGCAAGGACCAGTGTGCTACCTCAAAGCCCAAAGCACTCTTGTAAATGTTCCTAGAATCCAAAGGAATAAATGCAATTTCGCACGGCAGATAAAGCTTGAGTAAAAGTCTATTAGACGAGGGATATGGACGGAATGATTAAACTGATCTTGAGGGAAATGATGGAGACCAAGGAGAAAATGGAAAGGACAAAAGGTCTGATGTATGGACTGATACAGAAAGGCGTGGAGACGGAGAGAATATAAGGGTGGTGACTCGCGAGACTGTTCCCTGCCGATAGTTTAACCTTATTGTCCTCAAAGTAATGAAGCTTGAGAGTCCTTAAAGGAATTTTGATTAGATTGCCACCACCCTTGGATAAGAAGCACATCAAGAAAGGTTGTAAGACTTGAATGGCAGTGCCTTTCAAGAGTCATATGATTGCGTAGGACTATACCATGGTATACTTTTGAAAGTAAATACCCAAATGCAGATGTCAAACTTGCATACAAGGCATCCCTTTGTGATTCTATCACAAACAGGACCAACATTAATCTTTTCTTATCTGCCATAGGACCTTCTATGATAAACCGCACAAGTTCAACTATTCGTGACACTGCAAGGTCTTGCAATTCATCTATGAAAAATACACATGGCTTCTCCCAAGCATGACCGCTCATTGTTATGAAATGCTCTGTATCAATGCCATTGATGCGTGCAAAATTTGTATCATTCTCTGATAGCAAGATATCATAGGAGAAGCTGAAAGGAGAACCATCATCTAAACCACCAATTTCTCTACCTTGGGCAGTGGACTGCAAGGCCTTTTTCTTGATGTCCATATATTTTGTCTCAACAACCTTTGGCATTTTAGCTCTTAGATCCTTTGTTGGTGTGGCATCTGCATCCATTGAAGCCAACCACTTTCTAGCCCATGTCTTATCAAGGAGTTGACCTAGACTAAGTGCTTTCTTCTTATCCACATTAATTGACTTGCCAGCTAACTCATCATCAGATTTCAATAACAACAATAGTGTCTAGAGAGCAGCCTCACTTTGAATCATTTGGGTGACTACTTCATCCAAGTTGCTATGCTTGCCCTTGTTTCCAAAGAAGTAGTCACCGCTTAGGATCTTCTTGCATACTTCTTTTGTTATTGCATCTGGAACAAACCTTAATGCTCTCCACCAAACAATAGATATCGGTTTCATTATTTCTTTCCTCTGAGTTGCAGTGTGCTCTAGTGCCTCAAAGGATATCTTTCCTATTTCATATGCTTGGCAAACATCACTAAGTCCTCGCGGAGGACAATGCAAGTAACATCCCTGTATCTTGCAATGGTGGTGCTCATATCCTTTGCCTCAACCTTATTACTTATTATGCCTCGCATATTTCTTACAACACCTTTCAAACATCTATAGAACCAAGTCCTCTTTGGCATGTACTCAGATGTAGGTCTCCTACCCTTCACTGTTTGTGGCTTTCCACAGCCCACCCATAACTCCCTTGCCTTTATCAGGATCTCAGAAAGAGAAGAGCCTTTTTTCAGCCTAAATGGAGCTAAATTCAACCTTTATGATTCTAGAATGTACTTCGAGTCATCGTTAAATATGCATACATGACAAATGACCCGTTGAAACTTTTCCATCCACTCAATCTGTGGCAAGTTTCCTTTTCTTCCCTCATCAAGGGCGATCCTGCAGGCTTCACAAAAGTGTTGCCCATCAATGGGCTCAAACCTGCATCTTTCCCAGAATCTATTCTTTGCTAGCATGTATCTCTTCTCAATGTCAGTCCCATATTGACTTTGGTACAAAGAATCTCCACGAACAAAGTCACTCCTTCTAAATTTCTCAAAAGCATCAAGAGAGTCCATGTGCTTTTGAAATGTGACATCATGCAATGTAGGATCATCTTCTTGAAGTCTCTTAAATGCCATAGGACAAAGAGTGACATTAGTGGCAACCGGAGTTCTGGTTTTCCTCGTATCTTCATACAATTTGTGTGCAAATGTCTTATCTAGCTTTCTTTGATTTGTGAACAACGAAGCTCGATCAATAAGCATTGTGGCCATGCTGAATTGTGAAAATCTCCAAATGTACCCCTCATCCTCTGGAGGATGTAAGTCTGCCACACTTGTAGAAAAGTCTCCGAGACTTGTATCTTCTTCTTGCGGATCCTCATGATCATCACTATCCAATTTTTTGCCTAGTTTTAAATAACCTACACTTGAACGATTTACATGTGGAGTAGGAGTTATTTTTTCTCTCTTTCTAGGAATAGCTGTGGAACTGGAATCTGCTCCATGATCACTCCTTGTTCCTATAGTTGCAGCAGTTGATGGTGTAGGCACAGTTGGAGATACTGTAGTTACTGCTGCAGATATTGTGGTTACTCTTGCCGGAGATACCATATTTATTGCCACAGATATTGGCGATACAACTTGAGGGTTAGATGTTATAGATGGCGTACTTACTACTATTGAAGGTACAACACCACCACTTGGAAATGCATCCCACATTTCCTTCAATGGTTCCAAGGCACTAAGTAATTCTTGGGATCCCTCAATTGAATCTTGTAAGGGCTTCAGGAAGTGCTTGTGCGTAACAAGTAACTTGTAGACCATATCGCTATTCTTCCCTTTGCACACAACTTCTATCAAATTGTTTTCTTTAATGTTGATGGTTGAGACCATGCCACCATTTCTTACTACCTCTGGAGAATATTTCATGCTTGACACATTCTCAATAGTGATCACCAAAAAATACTTTGATTTGCGCTCCATAAAATACCAAGCATGTTCAAGATATTTGAAAGACACCTTGGAACCAAAATTCCGCATAAGCATGTTCAAGATACTTTGCACACACCTTCAACTAGGTGGAATAGACTTATATGCAAAGCGGCACGCGCATCCCATAAGTGCTTGATTGGATTACATACCTAGCAGCGTGTTTTTTGACGGATGTGCATGACACTAGAGCAAAAATAGTATTTAATGCTCGATCGACCATGCAAAGCATATCCGATGGGCACAAAAATTTTCGTATGCCTTAACCTAGGTGGTATTGAAATGTTCACAATGAGGCACACCCATTCGATAAGTACTTGGTCAGATAACACACCTAATGGCGTGTTTTTTTGCGGATGTGCATATCATTAGGAAAAAAATGGTGTATAATGCGTGATCGACCATGCAAATCATATCCGATGGTGACAATACTTTGCACGCACCTCAATGTAGTTAAAACGGACTTGCGTGCAAAGTGGAGCCCCCATCTGATAAGTACTTATTTGAATAACACACCTGTGGCCGTGTTTTTATATGGTTGTGCATGACACTAAGGTAAAAACGGTGTGTTATGCTTGATCGACAATGCAAAGCATATCCGATGAACACAATACTTTGCACACACCTTCAACTAGGTGTAATTGACTTACATGCAAAGTGGCATGCCCATCGCATAAGTGCTTGATCACATAACACACCTAGCAGCGTGTTTTTTTACGGATGTGCATGGCACTAAGGCAAAAATGGTATTTAATGCTCGATCGACCATGCAAAGCATATCCGATGGGCACGATACTTTGCACACACCTTCAAACTTGTGGAATAGACTTACATGCAAAGTGGCACGCCCATCCCATAAGTGCTTGATTGGATTACATACCTAGCAGCGTGTTTTTTGACGGATGTGCATGACACTAGAGTAAAAAAAGTATTTAATGCTCGATCGACCATGCAAATGATATCCGATGGGCATAAAACTTTTTGTACTCCTCAACCTAGGTGGTATTGAAATTTTCTCAATGAGGCACACCCATCCGATCAGTACTTGGTCAAATAACACACGTAATGGCGTGTTTTTTTGCGGATGTGCATATCATTAGGAAAAAAATGGTGTATAATGCGTGATCGACCATGCAAATCATATCCGATGGTGACAATACGTTCCATGCACCTCAACGTAGTTGAAACGAACTTGCGTGCAAAGTGGATCCCCCATCTGATAAGTACTTATTTGAATATCACACCTATGGCCGTGTTTTTATATGGTTGTGCATGACACTAAGGCAGAAACGGTGTGTTATGCTTGATCGACAATGCAAAGCATATCCGATGAACACAATACTTTGCACACACCTTCAACTAGGTGTATTTGACTTACATGCAAAGTGGCACGCCCATCGCATAAGTGCTTGATCAGATAACACACCTAGCAGCGTGTTTTTTTACGGATGTGCATGGCACTAAGGCAAAAATGGTATTTAATGCTCGATCAACCATGCAAAGCATATCGGATGGGCACGATACTTTGCACAAACCTTCAACTAGGTGTATTTGACTTACATGCAAAGTGGCATTCCCATCGCATAAGTTCTTGATCAGATAACACACCTAGCAGCGTGTTTTTTTACGGATGTGCATGGCACTAAGGCAAAAATGGTATTTAATGCTCGATCGACCATGCAAAGCATATCCGATGGGCATAATACTTTTCTTATACCTCAAACTAGGTGGTATTAAAATGTTTTCAAAGAGGTACACCCATCCGATAAGTACTTGGTCAGATAACATACCTAAGGGCGTGTTTTTTTGCGGATGTGCATACCACTAGGGAAAAAACGGTGTATAATGCGTGATCGACCATGCAAATCATATCCGATGGTGACAATACTTTGCACACACCTCAACCTAGTTAAAACAGACTTATGTACAAACTGGAGCCCCCATCCGATAAGTACTAGTTTGAATAACACAGCTAGGACTGCGTTTTTTGACGAATGTGCATGACACTAAGACAAAAACGGTGTTTTATGCTTGATCGACAATGCAAAGCATATCCGATGGGCACAATACTTTGCACACACCTTCAACTAGGTAGAATCAACTTACATGCAAAGTGGCACGCCCATCCCATAAGTGCTTGATTGGATAACATACCTAGCAGCGTGTTTTTTGACGGATGTGCATGACACTAGAGTAAAAATAGTATTTAATGCTCGATTGACCATGCAAAGGATATCTGATGGGCACAATACTTTGCACACACTTTCAACTAGGTGGAATTGACTTACATGCAAAGTGGAACTTCCATCGCATAAGTGCTTGATCGGATAACACACCTAGGAGCGTGTTTTTTTACGGATGTGCATGGCACTAATTAGGCAAAAATGGTATTTAATGCTCGATCGACCATGCAAAGCATATCCGATGGGCATAATACTTTTCTCATACCTCAACCTAGGTGGTATTAAAATGTTGTCAAAGAGGCACACCCATCCGATAAGTACTTGGTCAGATAACATACCTAAGGGCGTGTTTTTTTGCGGATGTGCATACCACTAGGAAAAAAACGGTGTATAATGCGTGATCAACCATGCAAATCATATCCGATGGTGACAATACTTTGCACACACCTCAACCTAGTGGAAACGGACTTGCGTGCAAACTGGAGCCCCCATCCGATAAGTACTAGTTTGAATAATACACCTAGGACCGTGTTTTTTCATGGTTGTGCATGACACCAAGGCAAAAACGGTGTTTTATGCTTGATCGACAATGCAAAGCATATCCGATGGGCACAATACTTTGTGCACACCTTCAACTAGGTGGAATCGACTTACATGCAAAGTGGCACGCCCACCTAGCAGCGTGTTTTTTGACGGATGTGCATGACACTAGAGCAAAAATAGTATTTAATGCTCGATCGACCATGCAAAGCATATCCGATGGGCACAAAACTTTTCGTACGCCTCAACCTAGGTGGTATTGAAATGTTCGCAATGAGGCACACCCATCCGATAAGTAATTGGTCAGATAACACACCTAGTAGCGTGTTTTTTTACGGATGTGCATGGCACTAAGGCAAAAATGGTATTTAATGCTCGATCCACCATGCAAAGCATATCCGATGGGCACGATACTTTGAACACACCTTCAACTAGGTGGAATAGACTTATATGCAAAGCGGCACACGCATCCCATAAGTGCTTGATTGGATTACATACCTAGCAGCATGTTTTTTGACGGATGTGCATGACACTAGAGCAAAAATAGTATTTAATGCTCGATCGACCATGCAAAGCATATCCGATGGGCACAAAACTTTTCGTACACCTTAACCTAGGTGGTATTGAAATGTTCACAACGAGGCACACCCATTCGATAAGTACTTGGTCAGATAACACACCTAATGGCGTGTTTTTTTGCGAATGTGCATATCATTAGGAAAAAAATGGTGTATAATGCGTGATCCACCATGCAAATCATATCCGATGGTGACAATACTTTGCACGCACCTCAATGTAGTTAAAACGGACTTGCGTGCAAAGTGGAGCCCCCATCTGATAAGTACTTATTTGACTAACACACCTATGGCCGTGTTTTTATATGGTTGTGCATGACACTAAGGCAAAAACGGTGTGTTATGCTTGATCGACAATGCAAAGCATATCCGATGAACACAATACTTTGCACACACCTTCAACTAGGTGTAATTGACTTACATGCAAAGTGGCACGCCCATCGCATAAGTGCTTGATCACATAACACACCTAGCAGTGTGTTTTTTTACGGATGTGCATGGCACTAAGGCAAAAATGGTATTTAATGCTCGATCGACCATGCAAAGCATATCCGATGGGCACGATACTTTGCACACACCTTCAAACTTGTGGAATAGACTTACATGCAAAGTGGCACGCCCATCCCATAAGTGCTTGATCGGATAACATACCTAGCAGCGTGTTTTTTGACGGATGTGCATGACACTAGAGTAAAAAAAGTATTTAATGCTCGATCGACCATGCAAATGATATCCGATGGGCATAAAACTTTTTGTACGCCTCAGCCTAGGTGGTATTGAAATGTTCTCAATGAGGCACACCCATCCGATAAGTACTTGGTCAAATAACACACCTAATGGCGTGTTTTTTTGCGGAAGTGCATATCATTAGGAAAAAAATGATGTATAATGCGTGATCGACCATGCAAATCATATCCGATGGTGACAATACGTTGCATGCACCTCAACGTAGTTGAAATGAACTTGCGTGCAAAGTGGATCCCCCATCTGATAAGTACTTATTTGAATATCACACCTATGGCCATGTTTTTATATGGTTGTGCATGACACTAAGGCAGAAACGGTGTGTTATGCTTGATCGACAATGCAAAGCATATCCGATGAACACAATACTTTGCACACACCTTCAACTAGGTGTAATTGACTTACATGCAAAGTGGCACGCCCATCGCATAAGTGCTTGATCAGATAACACACCTAGCAGCGTGTTTTTTTACGGATGTGCATGGCACTAAGGCAAAAATGGTATTTAATGCTCGATCAACCATGCAAAGCATATCGGATGGGCACGATACTTTGCACAAACCTTCAACTAGGTGTAATTGACTTACATGCAAAGTGGCACGCCCATCGCATAAGTGCTTGATCAGATAACACACCTAGCAGCGTGTTTTTTTACGGATGTGCATGGCACTAAGGCAAAAATGGTATTTAATGCTCGATCAACCATGCAAAGCATATCGGATGGGCACGATACTTTGCACAAACCTTCAACTAGGTGTAATTGACTTACATGCAAAGTGGCATTCCCATCGCATAAGTTCTTGATCGGATAACACACCTAGCAGCGTGTTTTTTTACGGATGTGCATGGCACTAAGGCAAAAATGGTATTTAATGCTCGATCGACCATGCAAAGCATATCCGGCCGATGGGCATAATACTTTTCTTATACCTCAACCTAGGTGGTATTAAAATGTTGTCAAAGAGGTACACCCATCCAATAAGTACTTGGTCAGATAACATACCTAAGGGCGTGTTTTTTTGCGGATGTGCATACCACTAGGGAAAAAACTGTGTATAATGCGTGATCGACCATGCAAATCATATCCGATGGTGAAAATACTTTGCACACACCTCAACCTAGTTGAAACAGACTTGCGTGCAAACTGGAGCCCCCATCCGATAAGTACTAGTTTGAATAACACATCTAGGACTGCGTTTTTTGACGAATGTGCATGACACTAAGACAAAAACGGTGTTTTATGCTTGATCGACAATGCAAAGCATATCCGATGGGCACAATACTTTGCACACACCTTCAACTAGGTAGAATCAACTTACATGCAAAGTGGCACGCCCATCCCATAAGTGCTTGATCATATAACATACCTAGCAGCGTGTTTTTTGACGGATGTGCATGACACGAGTAAAAATAGTATTTAATGCTCGATTGACCATGCAAAGGATATCCAATGGGCACAAAACTTTTTTTATGCCTCAACGTAGGTGGTATTGAAATGTTCTCAATGAGGCACACCCATCCGATAAGTACTTGGTCAGATAACACACCTAATGGCGTGTTTTTGTGCGAATGTACATATCATTAGGGAAAAAATGGTGTATAATGCGTGATCGACCATGTAAATCATATCCGATGGTGACAATACTTTGCACGCACCTCAACGTAGTTAAAACGGACTTGCGTGCAAAGTGGAGCCCCCATCTGATAAGTACTTATTTGAATAACACACCTATGGCCGTGTTTTTATATGGTTGTGCATGACAGTAAGGCAGAAACAGTGTGTTATGCTTGATCGACAATGCAAAGCATATTGGATGGGCACAATACTTTGCACACACCTTCAACTAGGTGGAATTGACTTACATGCAAAGTGGCATTCCCATCGCATAAGTACTTGATCGGATAACACACCTAGCAGCGTGTTTTTTTTATGGATGTGCATGACAGGAGCAAAAATAGTATTTAATGCTCGATGGACCATGCAAAGCATATCCGATGGGCACAACACTTTTTGTACACCTCAACTAGGTGGAATTGACTTACATTCAAAGTGGCACCCGCATCCCATTAGTGCTTGATTGGATAACGTACCGAGTAGGCTCATGTTTTTTTACGGATGTGCACGACACTAGAGCAAAAATAGTATTTAATGCTTGATTGACCATGCAAAGGATAACTTGGCATGTCCATCTGATGAGTACTTGATCGGATAACTTCTCCCACTAATAAATTAAGTACTAATTAAAAATTATAATAAATAAGTAGATTAGTAAAAAGAGACTAATATTTATGTAATTGTTGCCACTGCAGCTTGCTTGCGAAGGACTCTCACAAAGGAGATGGCTATAGATTTTGTTCCAGGGATGGATGTGATTTTATGTAGCAAAAGAGAAGTAGTTGCATTTGCTACAATCCATGATAGTGATCCCAATTCACTTTGCCACTTTCGAAGACTTGGCGAAGATAAGGTAGCAGTTACTGTATCAAAGATTCTTAGCGCACATGTTGAGCTAAAGTATAAATGTGGAGATATGGAAACACTTGGAGATGTTATGCCCTACAATACATCCAACAAATCATTTATAGCATGGGACAAAGATGAGACTTATGCAACAGACATTATCAAGAATACAAAGTGCACCACCTTGGATTTTACTATAGGGGACATTTTACAAATGAGATCATTTGCAAATAAGATTGTAGCAGAAGGTGAAGTATTGGGATTTGAACAAGTGGAGCAATGGTCATTTGCGTAGATGAGGATTCTAAAAGTCACTGATGATGGTATGGTTGATAACATAACATCCTTATGTGATCCCTACTATGAGGTAGGCAAGAATATGAGATGGAGCATGCAATTTTTAAACATGAGAAAGAGGCACGTGGTTTTCAATGATAAAGACAACGTATACTACAATATTAAAGGACCTAAAAAGCGTGCCCATTTGCCAGGCTCTATCACTTCAAATGTGGATGATTTCAATATACTCAATTATAGAAGTGACATCTTATCTGGAGTGGATGAGTTCATTGGTTCCAAGAAACAAAATGATTTTAGAAGGGAAGCCTTATCTGGGGTGGATGAATTCTTGCACAGTGAGAAGGGCAAAGGTTTCAATAGCGATGTCTTGTCAAGTGTGGATGAGTTCATGCGTATTAACAAACCTGGTGTCAATCAAGGTTGTGGATTTGTGAAAGCCATGCAAGATGTCCCAATGAGTGATGTTCTTTCAGGAGTGGAAGAGTTTCAAGGTTCTCAATACTCTCGTAGAATATTGAATTCATTGAATGGTCCTAAGAGTATGTTAAAAACGAGGATGAGATCAACAGAGGATTATTCAATATTTAACTTTGATTGTGATATGAACAAGGATGCAACGACCAATCATGGATGCTTGGTTACAAACAAATGTGAGGAGAAGAAGTGCATAAATACAGATAACAATGTGCACGAGGAAGGAAAACGGTCATACATATGCATGAAGAGAAAGAGAATCCAGGCAGATCCACAAAAGCAACCAAAGAGGAAGAGAGTAATGAAGGAGGAGAACATGTTAAATGCATTGGGATATCTATGTTGCAAGCGAAGATGTATGCGCTTCATTGATCTTGCAGACATCAGGGAATGTAGAGGACACGTGTGGCAAAGAAGGGGAAGCGAAAGAAATGAATACCTTCTCACAAGTCTCTCTTGCTTTCTTCAGAATGGCAATAAAAGACTAAGTTCAAGACAAAAGGTAAAACCTCTCGTAAATGGAAAAAGGATTTGCAATAAGGCATATCGCAATATTACTGGATTACCCCATGGTACATATTGGGATTTAGTCACCAAGGCAAAGGGCGGCAACAAATTTAGCATTCACGGTAATAGAGGAAGGTCCAAATCAAGAATCTCAACTTCATACATGAAAATGCTTTGCCTCAACCTCATATATCTACCAAACTCCCTAACGGTGACGCGATCACTGAAATGCACCTTCCAATGGGCTTGACAAAGCTCGAAGTATTTGACTCTATTGCAGAAAAGCAAAGGCAAAGAGGGGATGCCGTAGCTTCTTCTCATACTTTGTATACTCTTTGGAAGAAGAACTTTGGATATGTTAAAATCCCAAGGAGGCAAAAAATGTCAAAGTGCAATGTCTGTGATGATTTAAAGCGAGCGATTGAGAGTGCAACATGTCCAAATCAAAGGGAATTATACAAAAAAAACCGAAAATCTCATCATGACCTTATTCGACATTCCAAACAAAAATATGCATTTTGGAAGGAGCAAGCTATTTCGCATCCTGATGACTACATGTGCCTTATTGTAGATGGCATGGATCAGAATACAACAACATTGCCTCGTTTTGTTGCCACTCCACCTAAATTACAAGGAAAGCACTTTCTAAAGACACATCTATGTGGAGTGTTAGTGCATGGAATTAAGTTCTTTGCAGATATATGGATTGATTCCTTGCATCTACATGATAGCAATCAAGTTGTAACATCTATTATGAAGGCAATTCGCAATGTACATGCAGGAAAAGGTCGCCTGCCACCGACTTTGAGAATACAAGCTGATAATTGCTGGCGAGAAAATAAGAATGTACTCATGTTTGCATTCTGCTCCATGCTAGTTGCTCATCGAATCTTCAATGAGGTCGAATGTGGATTTTTGTATGTTGGGCATACACATGAGGATATCGATCAGGTTTTTAGCACAGTCTCAAGGGAGCTTAAATGCAAGGATGTGGAGACAATAGATGACTTGGTAAGAAGATGTGGCAGGCAAGTTAGTGGTCATAAGGAAAGTACAGTATGTGAGAGGCTCGAAAGAATGTATGATTGGAAGAGCTTCATTCTACCTTTCATACAAACGGGTGGTGATGCATTGACAGGTCATACCAATCCACACTACTTTCGTTTTTTTTAAAAGATGAAAAACCCGTAATGCAATGGCAACAGTATTCTCATGATACAAAATGGGAACCTGAAGAACCTTACAGTCTCTTAACTTCAATCCCAGCAAGGAAAGGTATCCAACGTGGGCTCCTATACAAGAATTTAATGAGAGGTCTAATTGTGAAATAGATGAATTAAAAGCATTTATTACATACAAAGAGGAAATGCTCCGGAGATATCTTGATTCGAAGCCTACTTGGAGAGAACACACTACCACTGTAATTAACAAGACACGAAATTTAATAAAGGACCTTGAGAGAATGCGAGGCTCGAAGGATGTCAAGGAAGAATGCAATATGTTTTGGCCAAATGTTCATAACGATTTGCGCCCAGCTCCAGTCTTTGAAAATGATTTTGTATCATTACTCCCACGTCCATATTGTGGACCGAAGAAGAGAGAGTTTATGCCACAAGTAGATATAGAGGTCGATTGTTTTGTTGTGGTTCGGCCATCGGATGATGAATATGAGAATGTGAAGTTTTGGGTTGCAAAAGTAGTTGATGTGCAAAGAGATGACCAAGGGAGAGCTACAACATTTACAGCAATATGGTATGAGCCAAAGGGCAGGAAGGAGAATATGGATAACAACACATTATATACTAATTGTATAATGAAGGAGTGGGTCCCAAATGATGAAGCAGTCTCTCAAGTTTCGACAGAGACAATCATAGTGTCTTGGCATTCAAGGGAAAAGAAATCAAAGAAGCACATGGGATATGAGGTAGAAGGAAAAATAAAAATACCACAGCAAACTATTTTGCATATACACGATTTTTAAGGATGCTCGCCATGGAGGAAGTAGAAGGAGACAGCGCAAATGAAGAATGTCCATGATTAAAGCTTTGTATTGAAGTCCATTGATTCAGAAGGATTTTATTTGGGTACTAGGCAAGGAGCCAATCCAAGACAATTATAATCAGAGTCATCACCTCGTATGTTAAATGAGAGTCAAAATATGCATTGGATGTCACCCAAGGGTCAAGGCTTGCCAAGACAATAGGGAGTTAATGCAGATGGCACCTGGCAAGGGACTATCACATTGAGCAATAAGACAATGGGGAGTCAATGCACCCAAGGGGCAAGGCTTGGCAAGATAACTTGTGGGAGTTAATGCAGATGGCACCTGTATTTTGCACTGGATGTCACCCAAGGGTCAAGGCTTGGCAAGACAACAGGGAGTTAATGCAGATGGCACCTGGCAAGGGACTATCGCATTGAGCAATAAGACAATGGGGAGTCAATGCACCCAAGGGGCAAGGCTTGGCAAGACAAGCTTAGGTCAAATTATGCAGATGGCAACTAGCAAGGGACTGTCGTGACATTGAGCAATAAGACAATGGGGTGTCAAATTATGCAGATGGCACGAATTGAGGCTCTTTAAGAGCAACAATTTAAATTGTAAACATATGTTCAATCTATATCATTTTGGATATAAAGACTCTAGCTAAGAGCAACGTCTCTCAATGTAATCATATACATAAAGCTACAATTGCTATTATCGCATCATGTCTTCTTTCTATTTATTAAAAGTTTTGTTAAATTTTGTGCATATTGCCGAGTGACAATGTTATTTTCATGAAATATTTAAGTCTCCTTTCATGGATTTATAAATTTATCACGTCAACGAAAAACGTCAAGGAAAAATATTAAAAATAATTAAATTAACAAATAACTTAGATATAGCTAGAATTTCTAATATAGGATTATTTCAAATTCTTGCATGTTGGTGCAAAAGTATAGATTGAAAAAACAATATTTGTATGTGAATATGATAGAGCCACAAAGTGAACTTTTGATTTGGGAAGGAAAAACGTCAAGGAAAAATATTAAAAATAATTAAATTAACAAATAACTTAGATATAGCTAGAATTTCTAATATAGGATTATTTCAAATTCTTGCATGTTGGTGCAAAAGTATAGATTGAAAAAACAATATTTTTATGTGAATATGACAGTGCCACAAAGTGAACTTTTGATTTGGGAAGAAAATTTTTAGAAAGTAAAATTTTGATTTGGAAAGGATATTTTCATAAAGTAAAGTTTTCATTTGGGAAGGATTTTTGGGCTTTGTCCAAAAACAACACAAAAAGTCCAAAATTAATGAAATAGGTGTTGCATCAATATATACATATGTATGTATGGAGTATGTATGGGTGTGTGTGTGTGTGTGTGTGTGTGTGTGTGTGCGTGTGTATGTATATATAGATACATACATACATACACACAACAAGACAAAGCACCTACAGACATGCACACAGATGCGTTTACTCAACTAAGAAAAAACTTACGGGTGCATCTATTTGCACGTCTATTTACGCGTCTAGAGACCCGCGTCTATAAAGCAGACAGATGCACATATAGACGAGCAAATAGATGTTCTACTAGAAAATTTAAAAAATAGACAGACGTATCCTTAAACGCGTTTATAGATGCATTTATAGATGGTCTGATAGATGCATTTATAGAAGCCAAATAGATGCCCGTTGAATAGACAGACGCATATATAGACGCGTTTATAGACGGTTTGATAGACATGCTACATAATATTTTTTAAATTTTGTCTGCTTGAACATAATGTTGTGTATGTTGTGTATGCTATGTAGTTACAAGAATCCCATTTCCATGAAATATACATGAAATATTTAAGTCTCCTTTCATGGATTTATAAATTTATCACGTTAAGGAAATAATTAAATTAACAAATAACTTAGGTAGAGCTAGAATTTCTAAAGTAGGATTATTTCAAATTCTTGCATGTTAGTGCAAAAGTATAGATTGAAAAAACAAGATTTTTATGTGAATATGATAGTGCCACAAAGTGAACTTTTGATTTGGGAATAATATTTTCTGAAAGTAAAATTTTGATTTGGGAAGGATATTTTCACAAAGTAAACTTTTCATTTGGGAAGGATTTTTGGGCTTCGTTCAAAAACAATAGAAAAAGTCCAAAATTAATGAAATAGGTGTTACATTTGGGTTAGTGAAGGGATTGTGACATACCTTACAACTTCATGGTGTTCATAATGGGAAAAAGTCATATTGGTGAAGAGAGTATACATTTGAAATCTGGGCATGAGTGATTTTTCTCCTGAGTCTACTCCTTATGAAATACATGAAAGGTACCCATGAGTCTATAGGTCTGTTACATAAATTGGAATATGTGCATGGTCTTTTTTTGGATTCATAGGCTATGAATCTTTGTCCTTGAGTAGAACAACACCAATAGCTACTCAATGGTCACAAAGAGTTATTCATCGTTTGGTTCCTTATAATGCAAGAAGGGGAGCTAGGTGTATGTGTGTGTACCTAGGTGAACATATATGTAATTCAAAAAGGGTTTCTTATAGTAGGACTAAGTTGGTTAAGCCTTTATGCATAGTGATATGTATAGGAGAAGGAAATCAATTGTAAGAAAGAAGAGACTCACAGTGGGAAATAATACTTTGATAAGGGACTGTGAGATTTAACTAGATGATTTAAAGCATTCCTGGTAGATCAAACATTAAGGTTAGTGAAGGGATTGTGACATACCTTACAACTTCATGGCGTTCATAATGGGAAAAAGTCAGATTAGTGAAGAGAGTATAAATTGAAAATGTGGGCATGAGTGATTTTTCTCCCTTCTACTCCTTATGAAATACATGAAAGGTGACCATGAGTCTATAGGTCTGTTACATAAATTGGAATATGTGCATTGTCTTTTGTTGGATTCATAGGCTATGAATCTCTGTCCTTGAGTAGAACAACACCAATAGCTACTCGATGGTCATAAAGAGTTATTCATCGTTTGGTTCGTGATAACGTAAGAAGGGGGGATATAGTGAGTGCACTTTGAAGAATAGTCATAGGTGGTGGGCTGTAGTGAGTGCATTTTTTGAGGAATAACATCTTATGTTTCCCTTGATAATGTCTCAATCTTTCGATCTATGGGTTCCTTCTTTCTCAAGATAGCTCCAAAATAGGGTTCATGATCCCTTATCTTTGTCGACATCTCTTGAACCCAAGGATTTTACCTCTGCCTAGCATTTGATAAAGATGAATGAATATCCATTTTTAAGCTTTAGTAATTTGTAAATAAATAGAATTTGCTTCCCATCAAATAATGCATGTATGGATGCAAGTGATTCTAAATCATGGTAACTTTTTAGATAGTGCCATAACATGTTTCTATAGCTATCATAAGTTAATAAGCCCTTGGGTTTAGATTCTACGAACCGAGATAACTTTTTACATATTTGCGTGCAAGGACAATATGTGGATAGAAAACATTTTATATTTGTTAGTAATGTTATGAGTCTTGTTGTAAATTATTAATTCATTGCTTGTACTTCATGCAGAAATAGTTTCTAGGTGCTTGTACTTCATTGCCTTAGTGCCATGCACATCCGTAAAAAAACACGCTGCTAGGTGTGTTATCTGATCAAGCACTTATGCGATGGGCGTGCCACTTTGCATGTAAGTCAATTACACCTAGTTGAAGGTGTGTGCAAAGTATTGTGTTCATCGGATATGCTTTGCATTGTCGATCAAGCATAACACACCGTTTCTGCCTTAGTGTCATGCACAACCATATAAAAACACGGCCATAGGTGTGATATTCAAATAAGTACTTATCAGATGGGGGATCCACTTTGCACGCAAGTTCGTTTCAACTACGTTGAGGTGCATGGAACGTATTGTCACCATCGGATATGATTTGCATGGTCGATCACGCATTATACACCATTTTTTTCCTAATGATATGCACATCCGCAAAAAAACACGCCATTACGTGTGTTATTTGACCAAGTACTTATCGGATGGGTGTGCCTCATTGAGAACATTTCAATACCACCTAGGTTGAGGAGTACAAAAAGTTTTATGCCCATCGGATATCATTTGCATGGTCGATCGAGCATTAAATACTTTTTTTACTCTAGTGTCATGCACATCCGTCAAAAAACACGCTGCTAGGTATGTTATCCGATCAAGCACTTATGGGATGGGCGTGCCACTTTGCATGTAAGTCTATTCCACAAGTTTGAAGGTGTGTGCAAAGTATCGTGCCCATCGGATATGCTTTGCATGGTCGATCGAGCATTAAATACCATTTTTGCCTTAGTGCCATGCACATCCGTAAAAAAACACGCTGCTAGGTGTGTTATCTGATCAAGCACTTATGCGATGGGCGTGCCACTTTGCATGTAAGTCAATTACACCTAGTTGAAGGTGTGTGCAAAGTATTGTGTTCATCGGATATGCTTTGCATTGTCGATCAAGCATAACACACCGTTTTTACCTTAGTGTCATGCACAACCATATAAAAACACGGCCACAGGTGTGTTATTCAAATAAGTACTTATCAAATGGGGGCTCCACTTTGCACGCAAGTCCGTTTTAACTACATTGAGGTGCGTGCAAAGTATTGTCACCATCGGATATGATTTGCATGGTCGATCACGCATTATACACCATTTTTTTCCTAATGATATGCACATCCGCAAAAAAACACGCCATTAGGTGTGTTATCTGACCAAGTACTTATCGAATGGGTGTGCCTCATTGTGAACATTATTGCTCTAGTGTCATGCACATCCGTCAAAAAACACGCTGCTAGGTATGTAATCCAATCAAGCACTTATGGGATGCGCGTGCCGCTTTGCATATAAGTCTATTCCACCTAGTTGAAGGTGTGTGCAAAGTATCGGGGAATAAGAGAAGAGGGAAATAGAGAATGAGCTTCTCTCATTCTCTATTTCCGCATAAGCTTCTCTCATTCTCTATTTCTGCATAAGCTCATGCATAAGCATGAGCTTATGCGGAAACTTAAGTATAAGCTCATGCGCATGCTTAAGTATAAGCATAAGCTTCTCTCATTCTCTATTTCTGCATAAGCTCCTTCTCTACTTCCGCATGAGCATAAGCATGAGCTTATGCTTATGCTTATGCTTATGCATAAGCATGAGCTTATGCTCATGCTTATGCATAAGCATAAGCATAAGCATAAGCTCATGCTTATGCTCATGCGGAAGTAGAGAAGGAGCTCATGCGGAAATAGAGAATGAGTTTCCGCATAACCTTCTCTCATTCTCTATTTCCGCATAAGCTGATGCATAAGCATGAGCTTATGCGGAAACTCAAGCATAAGCTCATGCTCATGCATGAGCATAAGCATGAGCTTATGCTCATGCGGAAGTAGAGAAGGAGCTTATGCGGAAATAGAGAATGAGTTTCCGCATAAGCTTCTCTCATTCTCTATTTTCGCATAAGCTCTTGCATAAGCATGAGCTTATGCGGGATTTCAAGCATAAGCTCATGCGCATGCATGAGCATAAGCATGAGCTTATGCTTATGCTTATGCATGCGCATGAGCTTATGCTTGAGTTAGCATAAGCTCATGCTTATGCTCATGCGGAAGTAGAGAAGGAGCTTATGCGGAAATAGAGAATGAGTTTCCGCATAAGCTTATCTCATTCTCTATTTTCGCATAAGCTCATGCATAAGCATGAGCTTATGCGGAAACTCAAGCATAAGCTCATGCGCATGTATGAGCATAAGCATGAGCTTATGCTTATGCTTATGCATAAGCTCATGCTTATGCTCATGCGGAAGTAGAGAAGGAGCTTATGCGGAAATAGAGAATGAGATTCCGCATAAGCTTCTCTCATTCTTTATTTCCGCATAAGCTCATGCATAAGCATGAGCTTATGCGGAAACTCAAGCATAAGCTCATGCTCATGCATGAGCTTATGCTCATGCGGAAGTAGAGAAGGAGCTTATGCGGAAATAGAGAATGAGTTTCCGCATAAGCTTCTCTCATTCTCTATTTTCGCATAAGCTCTTGCATAAGCATGAGCTTATGCGGAAACTCAAGCATAAGCTCATGCGCATGCATGAGCATAAGCATGAGCTTATGCTCATGCGGAAGTAGAGAAGGAGCTTATGCGGAAATAGAGAATGAGTTTCCGCATAAGCTTCTCTCATTCTCTATTTTCGCATAAGCTCATGCATAAGCATGAGCTTATGCGGAAACTTAAGCATAAGCTCATGCTCATGCGGAAAGAGAGAAGGAGCTTGTGTGGAAATAGAGAATGAGTTTTCGCATAAGCTCATGCTTATGCTCATGCGGAAATAGAGAAGGAGCTTATACAGAAATAGAGAATGAGTTTCCGCATAAGCTTCTCTCATTCTCTATTTTTGCATAAGCTCATGCATAAGCATGAGCTTATGCGGAAACTTAAGCATAAGCTCATGCTCATGTGGAAATAGAGAAGGAGCTTGTGCGGAAATAGAGAAATAAAGAAGGGGGAAATCTTATGCGAATGAGATGAGGGGGAAAGAGATGAGGGGGAAATGAGAGAAGAGGGAAATAGAGTGGGAAATAGAGAAATAAAGAAGAGGGAAAGTTTATGCGAATGAGAGAAGGGGGAAAGAGATGAGGGGGAAAGAGAGGAGGCGGGAATAAGAGAAGAGGGAAATAGAGAATGAGCTTCTCTCATTCTCTATTTCCGCATAAGCTTCTCTCATTCTCTAGATAAGATGTCACTTCTATAATTGATATCCAATGGGCACAATACTTTTCCTACGCCTTAGCCTAGGTGGTATTGAAATGTTCTCAAATGGGCACACCCATCCGATAAGTACTTGGTTAGATAACATACGTAAGGGCGTGTTTTTTTGCGGATGTGCATATCACTACAGGAAAAACGGTGTACAATGCATGATCGACCATGCAAAGCATATCCAATGGTTACAATACATTACAGGCACCTCAACCTAGTTGAAAGATACTTGTGTGCAAAGTGGAGCCCCCATCCGATAAGTACTTGTTTGAATAACACACCTAGGATCGTGTTTTTTTATGGTTGTGCATTACACTAGAGCAAAAATGGTGTTTTATGCTTCATCGACAATGCAAAGAATATCTAATGGGAATAATACTTTGCACACACATTAAACGAGATGGAATTGACTTACATGCAAAATGGCATGCCCATCCCATAAGTACTTGATTGGAGAACATACCTAGCAGCGTGTTTTTTTACGGATGTGCATGACACCAAGGCAAAAATGGTATTTAATGCTCGATCAACCATGCAAAGCATAGCCGATGGGCACAATACTTTTCCTACACCTCAACCTAGGTGGCATTGACATGTTTTCAAATAGGCACATCCATCTAATAAGTACTTGGTCAGATAACACACCTAAGGGCGTGTTTTTTTATGGATGTGCATATTACTAGGGAAAAAACGGTGTATAATGCGTGATCGACCATGCAAAGCTTATCCGATGGTCACAATACTTTGAATGAACCTCAACATAGTTGAAACCAACTTGCGTCTAAAGTGGAGCCCCCATTTGAGAAGTACTTGTTTGAATAACACACCTAGGACATGTTTTTTTATGGTTGTGCATGGCACTAAAGCAAAAATGGTGTTTTATGCTTGATCAACAATGCAAAGCATATCCGATGGGCACAGTACTTTGCACACCTTCAACTAGGTGGAATTGACTTACATGCAAAGTGGAGCGCCCATCCAATAAGTACTTGATCGGATAACATACCTAGCATCATGTTTTTTTACGGATGTGCATGACACTAGAGCAAAAATAGTATTTAATGCTCGATCGACCATGCAAAGGATATCTTGGCATGTCCATCTGATGAGTACGTGATCGGATAACTTCTCCCACCAATAAATTAAGTACTAATTAAAAATAATAATAAATGAGTAGATTATTAAAACGAGACTAATCTTCATGTAATTGTTGCTATTGCAGCTCACTTGCAAAGGACTCTCACAAAGGAGATGACTATAGATTTTGTTCCAGGGATGGATGTGATTTTATGTAGCAAAAGAGAAGTAGTTGCATTTGCTACAATCCATGATAATGATCCCAATTCAGTTTGCCACTTTCGAAGACTTGGCGAAGATAAGGTGGCAATTACTATATCAAAGATTCTTAGCGCACATGTTGAGCTAAAGTATAAATATGGAGATATGGAAACACTTGGAGATGTTATGCCCTACAATACATCCAACAAATCATTTATAGCATGGAACAAAGATGAGACTTATGCAATAGACATTATCAAGAATACAAAGTGCACCACCTTGGATTTTACTATAGGGGACATTTTACAAATGAGATCATTTGCAAATAAGACTATAGCAGAAGGTGAAGTATTGGGATTTGAACAAGTGGAGAAATGGTCATTTGCACAGATGAGGGTTCTAAAAGTCACTGATGATGGTATGGTTGATAACATAACATCCTTATGTGATCCCTACTATGAGGTAGGCAAGAATATGAGATGGAGCATGCAATTTTTAAACATGAGAAAGAGGCACGTGGTTTTCAATGATAAAGACAAGGTATACTACAATATCAAAGGACCTAAAAAGTGTGCCCATGTGCCAGGATCTATCACTTCAAATGTCGATGATTTCAATGTACTCAATTATAGAAGTGACATCTTATCTGGAGTGGATGAGTTCATTGGTTCCGCATAAGCTTCTCTCATTCTCTATTTCCGCATAAGCTCTTGCATAAGCATGAGCTTATGTGGAAACTCAAGCATAAGCTCATGCGCATGCATGAGCATAAGCATAAGCATAAGCTCATGCTTATGCTCATGCGGAAGTAGAGAAGGAGCTTATGCGGAAATAGAGAATGAGTTTCTGCATAAGCTTCTCTCATTCTATAGTTCCGCATAAGCTCATACATAAGCATGAGCTTATGTGGAAACTTAAGCATAAGCTCATGCTCATGCGGAAATAGAGAAGGAGCTTGTGAGGAAATAGAGAAATAAAGAAGGGGGAAATCTTATGCGAATGAGAGAAGGGGGAAAGAGATGAGGGGGAAATGAGAGAAGAGGGAAATAGAGTGGGAACTAGAGAAATAAAGAAGAGGGAAAGTTTATGCGAATGAGAGAAGGGGGAAAGAGATGAGGGGGAAAGAGAGGAGGGGGGAATAAGAGAAGAGGGAAATAGAGAATGAGCTTCTCTCATTCTCTATTTCCGCATAAGCTTCTCTCATTCTCTAGATAAGATGTCACTTCTATAATTGATATCCAATGGGCACAATACTTTTCCTACGCCTTAGCCTAGGTGGTATTGAAATGTTCTCAAATGGGCACACCCATCCGATAAGTACTTGGTTAGATAACATACGTAAGGGCGTGTTTTTTTGCGGATGTGCATATCACTACAGGAAAAACGGTGTACAATGCATGATCGACCATGCAAAGCATATCCAATGGTTACAATACATTACAGGCACCTCAACCTAGTTGAAAGATACTTGTGTGCAAAGTGGAGCCCCCATCCGATAAGTACTTGTTTGAATAACACACCTAGGATCGTGTTTTTTTATGGTTGTGCATTACACTAGAGCAAAAATGGTGTTTTATGCTTCATCGACAATGCAAAGAATATCTAATGGGCATAATACTTTGCACACACATTAAACGAGATGGAATTGACTTACATGCAAAATGGCATGCCCATCCCATAAGTACTTGATTGGAGAACATACCTAGCAGCGTGTTTTTTTACGGATGTGCATGACACCAAGGCAAAAATGGTATTTAATGCTCGATCAACCATGCAAAGCATAGCCGATGGGCACAATACTTTTCCTACACCTCAACCTAGGTGGCATTGACATGTTTTCAAATAGGCACATCCATCTAATAAGTACTTGGTCAGATAACACACCTAAGGGCGTGTTTTTTTATGGATGTGCATATTACTAGGGAAAAAACGGTGTATAATGCGTGATCGACCATGCAAAGCTTATCCGATGGTCACAATACTTTGAATGAACTTCAACATAGTTGAAACCAACTTGCGTGCAAAGTGGAGCCCCCATTTGAGAAGTACTTGTTTGAATAACACACCTAGGACATGTTTTTTAATGGTTGTGCATGGCACTAAAGCAAAAATGGTGTTTTATGCTTGATCAACAATGCAAAGCATATCCGATGGGCACAATACTTTGCACACCTTCAACTAGATGGAATTGACTTACATGCAAAGTGGAGCGCCCATCCAATAAGTACTTGATCGGATAACATACCTAGCATCATGTTTTTTTACGGATGTGCATGACACTAGAGCAAAAATAGTATTTAATGCTCGATCGACCATGCAAAGGATAACTTGGCATGTCCATCTGATGAGTACGTGATCGGATAACTTCTCCCACCAATAAATTAAGTACTAATTAAAAATAATAATAAATGAGTAGATTATTAAAACGAGACTAATCTTCATGTAATTGAGTTTCCGCATAAGCTTCTCTCATTCTTTATTTCCGCATAAGCTCATGCATAAGCATGAGCTTATGCAGAAACTCAAGCATAAGCTCATGCTCATGCATGAGCATAAGCATGAGCTTATGCTCATGCGGAAGTAGAGAAGGAGCTTATGCGGAAATAGAGAATGAGTTTCCGCATAAGCTTCTCTCATTCTCTATTTTCGCATAAGCTCTTGCATAAGCATGAGATTATGGGGAAACTCAAGCATAAGCTCATGCGCATGCATGAGCATAAGCATGAGCTTATGCTCATGCGGAAGTAGAGAAGGAGCTTATGGGGAAATAGAGAATGAGTTTCCGCATAAGCTTCTCTCATTCTCTATTTCCGCATAAGCTCATGCATAAGCATGAGCTTATGCGGAAACTTAAGCATAAGCTCATGCTCATGCGGAAAGAGAGAAGGAGCTTGTGTGGAAATAGAGAATGAGTTTTCGCATAAGCTCATGCTTATGCTCATGCGGAAATAGAGAAGGAGCTTATACGGAAATAGAGAATGAGTTTCCGCATAAGCTTCTCTCATTCTCTATTTTCGCATAAGCTCATGCATAAGCATGAGCTTATGCAGAAACTTAAGCATAAGCTCATGCTCATGCGGAAATAGAGAAGGAGCTTGTGCGGAAATAGAGAAATAAAGAAGGGGGAAATCTTATGCGAATGAGATGAGGGGGAAAGAGATGAGGGGGAAATGAGAGAAGAGGGAAATAGAGTGGGAAATAGAGAAATAAAGAAGAGGGAAAGTTTATGCGAATGAGAGAAGGGGGAAAGAGATGAGGGGGAAAGAGAGGAGGGGGGAATAAGAGAAGAGGGAAATAGAGAATGAGCTTCTCTCATTCTCTATTTCCGCATAAGCTTCTCTCATTCTCTAGATAAGATGTCACTTCTATAATTGATATCCAATGGGCACAATACTTTTCCTACGCCTTAGCCTAGGTGGTATTGAAATGTTCTCAAATGGGCACACCCATCCGATAAGTACTTGGTTAGATAACATACGTAAGGGCGTGTTTTTTTGCGGATGTGCATATCACTACAGGAAAAACGGTGTACAATGCATGATCGACCATGCAAAGCATATCCAATGGTTACAATACATTACAGGCACCTCAACCTAGTTGAAAGATACTTGTGTGCAAAGTGGAGCCCCCATCCGATAAGTACTTGTTTGAATAACACACCTAGGATCGTGTTTTTTTATGGTTGTGCATTACACTAGAGCAAAAATGGTGTTTTATGCTTCATCGACAATGCAAAGAATATCTAATGGGCATAATACTTTGCACACACATTAAACGAGATGGAATTGACTTACATGCAAAATGGCATGCCCATCCCATAAGTACTTGATTGGAGAACATACCTAGCAGTGTGTTTTTTTACGGATGTGCATGACACCAAGGCAAAAATGGTATTTAATGCTCGATCAACCATGCAAAGCATAGCCGATGGGCACAACACTTTTCCTACACCTCAACCTAGGTGGCATTGACATGTTTTCAAATAGGCACATCCATCTAATAAGTACTTGGTCAGATAACACACCTAAGGGCATGTTTTTTTATGGATGTGCATATTACTAGGGAAAAAACGGTGTATAATGCGTGATCGACCATGCAAAGCTTATCCGATGGTCACAATACTTTGAATGAACTTCAACATAGTTGAAACCAACTTGTGTGCAAAGTGGAGCCCCCATTTGAGAAGTACTTGTTTGAATAACACACCTAGGACATGTTTTTTTATGGTTGTGCATGGCACTAAAGCAAAAATGGTGTTTTATGCTTGATCAACAATGCAAAGCATATCCGATGGGCACAATACTTTGCACACCTTCAACTAGGTTGAATTGACTTACATGCAAAGTGGAGCGCCCATCCAATAAGTACTTGATCGGATAACATACCTAGCATCATGTTTTTTTACGGATGTTCATGACACTAGAGCAAAAATAGTATTTAATGCTCGATCGACCATGCAAAGGATAACTTGGCATGTCCATCTGATGAGTACGTGATCGGATAACTTCTCCCACCAATAAATTAAGTACTAATTAAAAATAATAATAAATGAGTAGATTATTAAAACGAGACTAATCTTCATGTAATTGTTGCTATTGCAGCTCACTTGCAAAGGACTCTCACAAAGGAGATGACTATAGATTTTGTTCCAGGGATGGATGTGATTTTATGTAGCAAAAGAGAAGTAGCGCATAAGCTCATGCATAAGCATGAGCTTATGCGGAAACTTAAGTATAAGCTCATGCGCATGCATGAGCATAAGCATGAGCTTATGCTTATGCTTCTATCAAATTGTTTTCTTTAATGTTGATGGTTGAGACCATGCCACCATTTCTTACTACCTCTGGAGAATATTTCATGCTTGACACATTCTCAGTAGTGATCACCAAAAAATACTTTGATTTGCGCTCCATAAAATACCAAGCATGTTCAAGATATTTGAAAGACACCTTGGAACCAAAATTTCGCATAAGCTCCTTCTCTACTTTTGATTTGCGCTCCATAAAATACCAAGCATGTTCAAGATATTTGAAAGACACCTTGGAACCAAAATTCCGCATAAGCTCCTTCTCTACTTCCGGCATAAGCTCCTTCTCTACTTCCGGAAGTAGAGAAGGAGCTTATGCGGAATTTTGGTTCCAAGGTGTCTTTCAAATATCTTGAACATGCTTGGTATTTTATGGAGCGCAAATCAAAGTATTTTTTGGTGATCACTACTGAGAATGTGTCAAGCATGAAATATTCTCCAGAGGTAGTAAGAAATGGTGGCATGGTCTCAACCATCAACATTAAAGAAAACAATTTGATAGAAGTTGTGTGCAAAGGGAAGAATAGCGATATGGTCTACAAGTTACTTGTTACGCACAAGCACTTCCTGAAGCCCTTACAAGATTCAATTGAGGGATCCCAAGAATTACTTAGTGCCTTGGAACCATTGAAGGAAATGTGGGATGCATTTCCAAGTGGTGGTGTTGTACCTTCAATAGTAGTAAGTACGCCATCTATAACATCTAACCCTCAAGTTGTATCGCCAATATCTGTGGCGATAAATATGGTATCTCCGGCAAGAGTAACTACAATATCTGCAGCAGTAACTACAGTATCTCCAACTGTGCCTACACCATCAACTGCTGCAACTATAGGAACAAGGAGTGATCATGGAGCAGATTCCAGTTCCACAGCTATTCCTAGAAAGAGAGAAAAAATAACTCCTACTCCACATGTAAATCGTTCAAGTGTAGGTTATTTAAAACTAGGCAAAAAATTGGATAGTGATGATCATGAGGATCCGCAAGAAGAAGATACAAGTCTCGGAGACTTTTCTACAAGTGTGGCAGACTTACATCCTCCAGAGGATGAGGGGTACATTTGGAGATTTTCACAATTCAGCATGGCCACAATGCTTATTGATCGAGCTTCATTGTTCACAAATCAAAGAAAGCTAGATAAGACATTTGCACACAAATTGTATGAAGATACGAGGAAAACCAGAACTCCGGTTGCCACTAATGTCACTCTTTGTCCTATGGCATTTAAGAGACTTCAAGAAGATGATCCTACATTGCATGATGTCACATTTCAAAAGCACATGGACTCTCTTGATGCTTTTGAGAAATTTAGAAGGAGTGACTTTGTTCGTGGAGATTCTTTGTACCAAAGTCAATATGGGACTGACATTGAGAAGAGATACATGCTAGCAAAGAATAGATTCTGGGAAAGATGCAGGTTTGAGCCCATTGATGGGAAACACTTTTGTGAAGCCTGCAGGATCGCCCTTGATGAGGGAAGAAAAGGAAACTTGCCACAGATTGAGTGGATGGAAAAGTTTCAACGGGTCATTTGTCATGTATGCATATTTAACGATGACTCGAAGTACATTCTAGAATCATAAAGGTTGAATTTAGCTCCATTTAGGCTGAAAAAAGGCTCTTCTCTTTCTGAGATCCTGATAAAGGCAAGGGAGTTATGGGTGGGCTGTGGAAAGCCACAAACAGTGAAGGGTAGGAGACCTACATCTAAGTACATGGCAAAGAGGACTTGGTTCTATAGATGTTTGAAAGGTGTTGTAATAAATATGCAAGGCATAATAAGTAATAAGGTTGAGGCAAAGGATCTGAACACCACCATTGCAAGATACAGGGATGTTACTTGCATTGTCCTCCGCGAGGACTTAGTGATGTTTGCCAAGCATATGAAATAGGAAAGATATCCTTTGAGGCACTAGAGCACACTGCAACTCAGAGGAAAGAAATAATGAAACCGATATCTATTGTTTGGTGGAGAGCATTAAGGTTTGTTCCAGATGCAATAACAAAATAAGTATGCAAGAAGATCCTAAGCGGTGACTACTTCTTTGGAAACAAGCGCAAGCATAGCAACTTGGATGAAGTAGTCACCCAAATGATTCAAAGTGAGGCTGCTCTCTAGACACTATTGTTGTTATTGAAATCTGATGATGAGTTAGTTGGCAAGTCAATTAATGTGGATAAGAAGAAAGCACTTAGTCTAGGTCAACTCCTTGATAAGACATGGGCTAGAAAGTGGTTGGCTTCAATGGATGCAGATGCCACACCAACAAAGGATCTAAGAGCTAAAATGCCAAAGGTTGTTGAGACAAAATATATGGACATCAAGAAAAAGGCCTTGCAGTCCACTGCCCAAGGTAGAGCAATTGGTGGTTTAGATGATGGTTCTCCTTTCAGCTTCTCCTATGATATCTTGCTATCAGAGAATGATACAAATTTTGCACGCATCAATGGAATTGATACAGAGCATTTCATAACAATGAGCGGTCATGCTTGGGAGAAGCCATGTGTATTTTTCATAGATGAATTGCAAGACCTTGCAGTGTCACGGATAGTTGAACTTGTGCGGTTTATCATAGAAGGTCCTATGACAGATAAGAAAAGATTAATGTTGGTCCTGTTTGTGATAGAATCACAAAGGGATGCCTTGTATGCAAGTTTGACATCTGCATTTGGGTATTTACTTTCAAAAGTATACCATGGTATAGTCCTACGCAATCATATGACTCTTGAAAGGCACTGCCATTCAAGTCTTACAACCTTTCTTGATGTGCTTCTTATCCAAGGGTGGTGGCAATCTAATCAAAATTCCTTTAAGGACTCTCAAGCTTCATTACTTTGAGGACAATAAGGTTAAACTATCGGCAGGGAACAGTCTCGCGAGTCACCACCCTTATATTCTCTCCGTCTCCACGCCATTCTGTATCAGTCCATACATCAGACCTTTTGTCCTTCTTTCCATTTTCTCCTTGGTCTCCATCATTTCCCTCAAGATCAGTTTCATCATTCCGTCCATATCCCTCGTCTAATAGACTTTTACTCAAGCTTTATCTGCCGTGCGAAATTGCATTTATTCCTTTGGATTCTAGGAACATTTACAAGAGTGCTTTGGGCTTTGAGGTAGCACACTGGTCCTTGCCGTGCTGGGGTCAGGTGAAAAAAGACATTGCTAAAAAGATAGTCCGGCAAGTTTCAAATTGGTATCCTCAGGCAAGCCCAGGTCGCAATCTTTCAACAACAATTCTTCATCACATGGGAGCGTCAGTTCCTCTTCGGAACCTCCTTCACTCTCTCGTGTGTTGATGACCCCTTCCAACACTTGAACTGCTTGCTTGGCTCACTAAGTGTAGGATTACACCTTAGGGTATTTTTGTAATGCCTTCTTGCAATATATTTTGTTCACTAGCTTTCCTAAAACCCCCTCTCTGCTTTCATACATAAAATTTTGTAAGATTACATGCGTAATGCATTGTATGCCAATGTAGTGCATCGGAAAATTTAGAAGTATATCTTAATAATACTCAACACATTAGTTATAATGCTTACGCTAGCGCATAGGAGTGTGTATGTGGTATATAAAGGCATATAAAAAGTCTCTATTCACCCCTGGATAAAATACATCTGTTCCCATCGGCTTCTTGTACCCAAGGAAATGCACATAGATGGTCTGGGGACCATTATTCCCAGTAAGACGCTGAGAACTCACAGCAAAATATCCAAAATTGAGACATTCCACCCCATCATACACTAGACCGAGGAGATTCAATGCAAAACTTGAGTTGAAACACAACAAGACAAAGTGCCCACAGATGCGTTTACTGAACTTTAAAAAAAACTTACGGACGCATCTATTTGCACGTCTATTTGCGTGTCTAGAGACCCGCATCTAACAGCGCGTCTATATAGCAGACAGACACGCATGTAGATGCACATCTAGATGCCTAAATAGATGCTTTGCTAAAAAATGTAAAAAACAGATAGACGCATTGTTAAACGCGTCTATAGATGCATTTATAAACGGTCTTATAGACACGCAAATAGATGCTCCCCGAATAGACAAACACATATATAGATGCATTTATAGGCGCACTGATAGATGCGCTACATAATATATATTTTTTAATTTACAGAATGCTGTGTATGCTATATAGTTACAGGAATCCCATTTTCACATTGTATAATTCAATTCTTACAGCCAACCACATTTTAATTACAATTCCAAATAAAACATTACAACTCCAAAACGCAATAAAATTGAAAGCTCAAAAAGTGCTTGTATGTACATATAGCACGAAGCTAAGCCACGTCATGTGGCTTCAAGTACAAAAAATAAGAGGAGTGTATATACAAGAGGCACAAAGCCAAAAGCCAGTGGCTTTAAGTACAAAAAAGAGTAGCTAGCACTACTTCTATGACTAATCTATGTTCTCCACATCCTCGCTCCCTTCCACGCTCCCTTCTGCGCTCCCTTCTCTGCCTCTTTCCTCATCTTCTTCCTCGTCTTCTTGTGTAGGGACCTGTAAACAAGGGACAACATATATCAATCTATGAAAAATGAAATCTTTACTTATAATATTGACATTATTTAATTACTTTCAAATACGTTGGGGGCCGCTCCAGTAGCCCGAATATATTGCTCCTCAGTAATCAACCCATCATGATATAAGTGCTTCCATGTATCTCCTCTGCGATGGTGGCAGTGGTAGGCTATCTCGACAGGCATAGGGTATCTTCCCATGATCTCAAGCTGCAAGACGATACAATTTGCAGAGGGGTTAGTACAAAGAAACAACCTCCTAATAAACTACATAAGCAATATAATTTGAGATCGATACTTACAAATTTGGCCTCCCATGATTCAACATCCCGTGCTCCAAAATGCACGCTTCCATATTGCTCCATCTAGATCCTTCGTGCCTCCACGTGCAACAAACTGGGGTCCTCCCTCGCTGACTTCATTGCTTTCTTCCACTCATGCTTGTGAGCACTGTGGGGTGGGCCCCTTGGTGGTTGACCTCCCTCGAGCCTAGCAAGCTCCGCTAGTGCCTACCTCCTAAGCGAAGATCTTTTATTGCCAAGTATCGTAACAATCTTTGACTTGGCCCATTTATCTGTGAACTGATGATTGGGGGGGGTTAGGATACCTAGAGCGAACAACAATGAGGGTCTCATCAGCCAACCTCTTTGGATGGTCTTTGTAGTGGATAAAGCAATCTCTGTAATTGTTAGCAATTACAGAGTGCATGAAGGCCATGATGTCCTTCCCCCGTGCATAGAAGATCATACCATCACCCGGAGGCACGTCCAAATCATCTGAATCATCATCGTCCCCACCACCACCCCTCCCAAAGCACTGTGCCATGCATCCCCCACCGCTCTCCCTGCTACTATGCCTGCTACCGTGTCATGTCGAGCTAGCCCATGGAGCACTCCCAGCTGGAGAACTAAGTCTCGACTACACAAGAGTATGCCGACGGCTCTGTGAGACAGAAGGACCTCCTGACGGCATGAGGGAAGGGGCATAAGATGACATCGGGGAAGGGGCATAAGCCGGCATGGGAGAAGGGCCTCGACTGTGTAGCCGGCTGGGTTGTGTTGACTCCACTGGGGTAATCTCAGCTAGTGTGGGGTGGTTTGGAGTCTGTAGTGCCGACTACTGGGGGGTGTTTAGAGTACCCATCATATACCCGTATAATTCCATAGGACTGGGAGAGTGCCCTAAAAGTTATATAAGTACCTAAAAATAGACTCCCGGAGATCAGGTGAGCCCGAAGAGGCTTCTTGGCCACATGATGAACTGGAAAAAAGAAAAAAAGACAATTACTGATGAACTAAGAAGAAAGGGGAAGGGAAGAAAACAGTACTGTCGGAGCACGTCTATAGAAGCGTCTGAGAAGCGCATCTATTTTTGCGTATAATAGTGCATCTATAGATGCGGCTCTCTGTGTCTGCAAATAGTCTAGACGCACCTATAGACGCGATTTTAGATGTGCTCTGAGATGCCTCTATAGACGTGCTCCAACCGACGGACTATTCCAAAAAGTAGAAAAGGACATGTGCCCGATACAAAAACGTAACACTGATACCAAAATCATTCGTTTCTTGGATACGACAAAGGACAAATCCAAAGAGAGCAACTTCCAAAAAAGATCAACCATAAAGAGACTTACTTTGGATAGAGGTATGGAAGATTCTTCTCCTTCTTCAAAGTTTCTTCTCTTCCTTGTTCACCCTCTTCTGTTGTAAGCCTGGAAGTAAGTGTGGGTGCCTTCCTCTTAAGCATCGAAACTGTGGATCTGTTAATAACAAAGCAAGCGAGTTGCGCGAAGTATAATTAATGTGAAGAAAAGAAAAGCGAGCCTGCTAAAAGCAGATTTGAAAACTTCATCTATAAGCGCATTTAATAGCACGTCTAAATACACGTGTAATTGCGCGTCTAGATACATAGAGCAGACATGGTTCTAGATGTGCCTATAGATGTGCACCACAGAATAGACAGACGCGGTTTTAGACACGTCTTTAGATGTGTCACAGAGTTTTAAAATTAAATATTTGAAGAAAAGCAAATTTTTTTGGGTTGTTTGTTTGTAGGATGTCTTCATCTTCAACAAGTACCTCCAGTGAGGATGAATCCCTCCGTATCCACCATCACGAAATGTGGTTGGAGCAAAAAATCAAATGTATGTGTGATCGATGTCAAGGAAACATGTATCGTGCATGCAAGATTACACTCAATCACATCTCAAAGTATGGAGAATGGGATGCAACCATAGACATGGTAAGTGTTAAAGAGTTAAGGTTGATTGAGATACCTATGGGTGTTCATATGTTTGAGTTATTATTTTGTTTTAATTTAATATAGGATGCAGTGCCACACCCGCATATGTTGCCCTATGCTTGCGGTGAGGAGGCAAAGCATCGGCGATATGAGGTGGGATCTTCAGGAGGGACCATTATGAATGCATGGAGTGATGGTGAGAGTAGCCCTCCGCCATTACCTCAAGAAGCCGTGGAGGAGGAGGTGTTTGATGATATGGTGTGGGATTTATATGTCCATCAATCCGAAGGGAGGGATGATAGCATGGAGCAGGATGATCTTTTTACCGCAGTATCGACTCCACTATTTGAGGGGTGCACTTTCTCTGTTCTACATGCCTCCCTTGGGTTACTAAACTTGCAAACCATCTATGGATGGAGCAATGCAAGTTTGAATGCATTACTCAAGTAAGCTTTAAAGTCTATTTTGCAAACATGGTGAATTATGCTAGTGGGTCAATTACTCGAATGCTTTTCCTCATTTATGGTCTTCACATGTAGGCTATTGTGTAAAATGCTTCCAAGGGAGAATAAATTACTGACCTCAAGAGATATGGCAAGGCAACATGTGACCTCTCTTGGAGGATTAGATTACAAGCGCATCCACGCGTGCGTCAACGATTGCATTTTGTTTTGTGGACTACATAAGGATGCAAGAGAGTGCCCTACTTATGGAGAGGCAAGATATAGAGCAGATCTCAAAACTTTGGACGTTCCTCGTAAGGTTCTATGACATTTTCCCATAATCCCTCACATCCAACATATGTTCAAGTGCAAATCCATTGCAGAGCTCATGTCATGGCATTCCTCCCATTGATCAACTGATGGCAAGTGGAGAACTCCCGCAGACTCTCCTGTGTGGAAGCATATTGAAGACACATGGCCAAGCTTCAAGGAAGAACCTAGGAGCTTGAGACTTGGATTGGGTGTAGATGGTGTGAACCCATTTGGTCTCAAAAGCACCTCTTACAGTGTATGGCCAGTGATATCGGTGAATTATAATCTTCCACCCTCTATGGCTATTAAGAAAAGACATGTTATGCTGTCCCTTCTAATTCTAGGGAAACATAAAGTCAAAAATCTTGATCTTTATTTGGAGCCTTTGATTGATGAGCTAGAGATACTTTGGAGAGGTATCGAGGTGCATGATGTGAGGAGGCCTCCCTCGTCATGAGACTTCAACTGCAAAGCAGTCTTGATGTGGATGATGCATGACTTCTCAGGCTATGGCGAGTGTTCAAGTAAGCATTGCACTTCTAATTATGAATAGGCAAAGGATGTGGCACCCTAAACCCACCTTCAACTCTTAATTGCATCTATTGTTCAGGTCTCACTACATTAGGTTACCATGCATGTCCTGTTTGTGGTCCTTCTCTAGTTGCCTCACGGGCAGACGCATTGAATAAGGTCATCTATGACTCCATCGATTTCTCCCACCTGATCATCCTAGATATGTTGCCCCTTGGAATGAAGTCCTCCCACAATCACTCACCGCGGGAGATTGGATGAGAATTTGGGACAGTTCCACGACTCCTCCAGCACTTGGCATGAGCCGGTAAGGGTTTGTAACTATTGTGTGCTATATTGGCTGGAAATAAAGATTGCCCGCTAACACCAGCTTTTGTTTAGATACTCCATCTTTTATCGTTTAACATATTGGTCCCACCTCAAGATCAATCACCTGCTTGATCCCATGCATATCTTCAAGAATGTGGCATCTACCATTTGGGAGCATTTGAATGGGACACAAGATTTCGTAGGCATAAGTGAGAATCTACGTACCACAGGGAGGATGCATGAAGCTTGGCCACAAGAGAGACCAAATGGGTGTGTTTTTTTACCTCGTGCACCGTGGAGGTTATCAAAGCTAGAGATGGCGGCAGTGAAGCATGCTACTACTACAATTCATACTAGCACTGGATGCATGACGTGTTTGAAGGGAGCCTTTATAAAGAGCAAGAAAAGAGGTGTAGAGCAATTATATGGCTTGAAATCTCATGATTGGCACAAGATGCTCCAAGTAAGTATTTTATGTGCATAATATCTTTTTCCTTTCAAATTTGTGAGTGAATAATTATAAGCAACCAATCAACCACCTCCTCGTGGGTTCAGTTCATACTACGTACTAGCATTTCTTGTAGTGCATCGAAGGACGTGAAGGATTGTATTTACAAGATGGGCGAGCTTGTGGGGTACTTTACATGATACAAAATATGATGTGTATCAATGCTCCATGCAAGGTGTTCATATTCTAGGCATGTGAGCTCAAAGGAAATAGATCCCACCACGCTTGAGAATGCTCGAGTTATGTCAATGGAGGTGGTTTGTTTAGTGGAGGAGACATTTCCACATTCTATTCTCACAAGCCAACTACATCTTTTAGTGCATTTGGTGGATAAGATTGCTATATGCGGTACTATACATGCACGATGGTTGTTCTTCCTCGAGCGCTTCATGAAGACCTTGAAGGGCTTCGTGAGACAAAATGCAAGACCCGAAGGTAGCATGGCCGAGGTTTTGTTGGTACAAGAGTCACTTGTATATATTTCTGAGTTTCTTGTTGATGTGGATAGCTCTCTCCCACGACTATGGAGAGATGATGAAGACTTAAGGATGACCTCTATTGTGCCTCAAGGGAAAGGATGCAACAAAGTAATAGACACAGAGTTGCATAATAGTATCAACCTCTATTGCGTGCTTAATAGTGATGTGATGAAAAGATGGGTGACAAGATACGAGGATGCAAAGGTAAGAAGACAAGAAGAAAGGACCCTCTTTCGTACACACCACGGATCTCGTCTGCCATACCCTCAATATCTAAGAGCACTTCCAAAGGATATTCATGGGGATTGGCTACTTGATGAAATGGAGAAAGCAGAGAAAGACGAGGGGATGCATATCACAATGGAAGAATGGGAGTATGCTAGGGGATGCATGAGCAAGGTCGGTTTATATAATGTTATGCATAAGTTAGGAGCTTTCAATAATTTAGATTGCTTAATTAATTGATTTTTTCTTGGTGTAGGGCACTATGTTCAATGCTATATGGTGTGAGGGCAAGAATTTGAACACAACGGATTGATGATAAGAGAAACACACAAGATTGTGGCGTCATTGCTAGCTTTGAGGGAGCCAATGGTGGATAATAATAGATGGTGGCATGTCATACCTATTATTCCACGTTCCAAAGTGATGTATAGTACATTTACTAATATGGAGCGTTTGGAGGAAGATCGTGGCCATGGATATGATGATGACCGTGATACGAGAGAGGAGGATGATCATGAGATAGGAGATACAGATATTGAGGCCATTACCCGTGAGGACGAGCCTACCATTGGTGATGCTAATTTCGATGAGCACATGAGTAGCACAAGTAGTAGTGGGTTGAATGTATTTGTATATCTAAACACTTGTTTGGATTTTGAAGTAGATAGTTTGGCAAGGGTTGATCTCATTGAGGATGACATTGAACCGTAGCCCATCATTGATATTGGCAAAACTATTTTACATATTGTCTCATTCTCCTCACCTCACTTAATTCTTGTATATGTGGGTTTCAAAAAAAGCATTGATGTTTTTGTTAAAATTATGTGCTTTGGTCATCATGGGCAATGTTTGGAAAGAAGTGATGTACACCAAAATCTTTATGTATTCTCTGTTTTGTGTCTAAATACACGTCTAAATATGCATCTAATTCTCAGTGTAGACGTGCTAATAGACGCGTTAATATAAGTGCAAATAGATGCATTGACAAACGCAGTGTTAGACGGGGGCCCGTATTTTCTCAATGTAGATGCATAAATAGACATGTCAATACACGTGCAAATAGACGAGCTGTTAGACGTGCTATTAAATGTGCTCGTAATTTCTCTATTCAAGCAATGCCTATAGACATGCCAGCTATTTTGCGTGTCTATCAAGCGCATCTATAGTTTCTTTGTGTTGTTGTGGAAACCGCCCTAAAGTAAAATAATATCATGTTTATTTGCTTATATATGTAACCTAAGTAGCTTTCACCTATATCAAAAAATAAAGCAAAGATGTCAACCAATAGCTAGACATGCACCCCAGCTCTCTAACCATCATGATCTGTATATTCCTAAAGGTAAATGACTATACTATTAAATAAGTCAACTTAGCGACTGACTACTACACAATTATGTACCTGCTACCCATGCACCTCTCTCGGTGGTGAATGTAAATGATGTTGCCACCCTATCATATCATATTACAATGACAATACATATCATATTATAGTAACAATAGATGTGTCAACCTATATATAAAGAAGAAATTGAAAGGCTTCACCAAGCCACAAATTAAAAAGAACATTAGTTATTGTACATCTGATAATCCATAATTTGAAGAAAAAATAACAATGTGTGAACTCATAAAGCTCACAAAAATCATACATTGTCGAAATTCTAGAGACGACATTATTTGAATGGAATATGGAATGAGCTCATGAAAATTATACAAAAAAAGACACTGAAAATTTATCACCCAACAAAGTTTGAAGAGGCTTTCAAAGAGTACTAGCATACTGCTAGGTTCTTCTTGATGCTAATTGTAAAACCTCTTTGTATACAACATTTGTGGTACAACTCATTTCAGCATCCTCATCACTAATCCGATCCACACTCTCTGGAAGGAATACTTTGACTTCATTTGATGATCAAACATGTGAGAAAGCCACGTATAATTGCCCATGACTAAACACCGATGTCGCCAAGTATAAGCCTAGGATAGACATTGTTTGGCCTTGTGCCTTGTTTATCTGTTAGATATGCTCAATGCCCCACCCTCCTAGTAACCACCAGTGGTCCAAGGTGCTCAAGTTGGAACGCCCCCATATGAGGAGAAGCCATGTGTGAGCCCAAAACACTGGATGGATCCTGACTTGCATGTCAGATGAGGTCTATCAAATGAGACCGTTGATGGTAGAAAGGTGATCTATGTGAGTCTAGCCTATGGGCTAGGCAGGGTAGGAAGCTGGTAGCACAACGAGGCACATTGGTGGGGGTTCACGGGAGAGATCCCTCGAGGCGACAGTATAGGGAATATTTTCTAAATATTCCATAGACGACTAGTTGGTTCCGTTGACTAGGTTGACTGGTCGGCTCCACTAGCTAGGTTGACTAGTCGGCTCCACCGACTACGTTGATTTGACTACCGCCCTGATAGCTATCAAGAGGCCACCTTCCCAATTCCTTGTATCCATCAGATCAGATCTTCCAGCTAGTAGCTCTTCACCTAGTATCTGTCTAGATCGCCATCTAAGCTCCACTGTGGGAGCGCACGGGTGGACGGAGCCATCATCTGTACTACAACAGTATTGAAGGAAAATTTTGTTCCTCTTCAATTTGCTGTGTACTCTCTATTCTTTGTTTAGTTTTTGTTCCACTGCGCCATGTAATTTAACATTATCATCATGCCAAATGCTAGTTGAACAAGAAATTTTCTTCTTCTCATATCGAATGGAAGTTTTAAGTTACTGGGAATGAAAGTTACTCTTGGAATGAACATCCTATCTCCAACAATGGTACCAGTGATAATCTCAACTTCCAATACCTTCGTGTGAAAGTCTTTGCATATCAACCGAGTCCCATGGCATAATCCCTGTCGAGCATTCAGATTGCACAACAAAATGAGGGGAGCATTTTGTTTCAAAACCAACCAAAATCAAGAGGCTCATTCAAGCTTAAGCAAGGGCTTTGCAAGCATTGCAAGTCCAGTAAATGAAATCAATCAAATTAGGAATTGGCAAACTCGATTTGGGAATGGTCAAAAATACTTTGTCTTTGAATAATGCCTTGGATCATGGGATGGGGTCCCATGAACCTACTGCCTATGATAACAAATGCTTTTGCCCTCAACTAAAGGTGACGTGTGTAGTAGTAAAAGGATAGCCCTCATGGAATCTCTAAGGGGTCTTGATTTTGGCCATGATTTGCACATTCTAGCACTTGAGCCATACATCAATTTCCAACACTTGAGGCATATAGTGGCTTTGCCCACGCAATATTTCTAGCTACAATCCAAGCATCAAGCAATCTCATATTCTGTATCCAGAGACATCATGGGGGGTAGAGCCTCTTTTTGGTAGTCTCACTAGCAATATGTATTGAAAAAAAAATGTATTCAATCATTATATTCTTCCTTGCTATATGAATGCTCTTAATACATCCAAATTGTAAAACTACTTCAATACGACTTCTTAGTTATATTGTATAATAACCTCCATATGTATGCTCATGAGACAACAAAATAGAGACCTGGCAGCCCAAAAATGATAGTGCATTGATGCACTGCCATTTTTGGGATACCAGATACCAGGCCTCTTTTTTAATGTCTCACGAGCATAAGAACAAGGACTTGTGTTCCTTACCTTTCTTTCCAATGGGGGTCTTGATTTTGGGGGGTGTATGCCAAGAATTGATAAACAACATTATTTGATGCATATAATAGATAAAATAGGCATGAAAACATCTAAATTGGCTCTTGCCATTCGATTTGATGTATGACATGACCCCATTTGGATTTGTAATTCCAAAGATACGGGGTCTTACTTTTAGCGCTTGAATGCTTGAAATAGGCAGCGTGTCAACGCACTACCTATTTCATACATTTAGGCCTCAAAAGTAGGACCCCATGTAGGACCACATAAGGTCATACTTTTGAGGCCTAAATGCATGAAATAGGTAGCACGTTAACAGGCTACCTATTTCAGAAATTCAGGCCCTAAAAGTAGGACCCCGTATCTTTGAACTTACAAATCCCAATGGGATCATGTCCTATATCAAATTGAACGATAAGAGCCAATTTACATGGTTTTTATGCCTATTTTCTCCATCAATCAAAACTGTATGCATGAATATATACATCAAGATATGCATCAATATATGCATCAATGTATACATATGTATGTATGGAGTATGTGTGTGTGTGTGTGTGTGTGTGTGTGTGTGTGTGTATGTGTGTGTGTGTGTGTGTGTGTGTATAGATACATACATACAGACACACAACAAGACAAAGCACCTATAGACACGCACACAGATGCATTTACTCAACTAAAAAAAAAACTTACAGGCGCGTCTATTTGCACGTCTATTTATGCATCTAGAGACCCGCATCTACATAGCAAATTTTGTCTGCTTGAACAGAATGTTGTGTATGTTGTGTATGCTATGTAGTTACAAGAATCCCATTTCCATGAAATATACATGAAATATTTAAGTCTCCTTTCATGGATTTATAAATTTATCACATTAAGAAAATAGTTAAATTAACAAATAACTTAGGTAGAGCTAGAATTTCTAAAGTAGGATTATTTCAAATTCTTGCATGTAAGTGCAAAAGTATAGAACAACACCAATAGATGGTGTGATAGATGCATTTATAGATGCCAAATAGACGCCCCTTGAACAGACTGACGCATATATAGACGCGTCTATAGACGGTCTGATATACATGCTACATAATACACAACAAGACAAAGCACCCATAGACGCGCGCACAGACGCGTTTCATGAACTAAATAAAAAACTTACGGACGCGTCTATGTGTGCGTCTATTTGCGCGTCAGGAGACCCGCGTCTATTAGCGCGTCTATATATCAGACTTACGTGCGTATAGACGCGCTTATACACGCGTATATAGTCGTGCCTATAAACGCGGTGATAGACGCATGTATAAACGCGTTTCGAACAGACAGACGCGCATATAAACGCGTTTTTAAACGAACTGATAGCCGCGCCTTTTTTTTTTAATAAAAAATTTTACAGAATACTGTGTATGTTGTGTATGCTATATAGTTACAAGAATCCCATATCCACATTCTGTAATTCAATTCTGTGCAAAATATTACGCAATAAAATTGAAAGCTCAAAAAGTGCTTGTATATACATATAGCACGAAGGTAAGCCACGTCATGTGGCTCCAAGTACAAAGAATAAAGAAGCTAAGCCATGTCATGTGGCTTCAAGTACAAAAAATAGGAGGAGTCTATATACAAGAGGCACGAAGCCAAGCCAATGGCTTTAAGTACAAAAAAGAATAGTAGCACTACTTCTACGACTAATCCTCGCTGCCTTCCACGCTCCCTTCTGCGCTGCCTTGTGCGCTGCCTTCTGCACCTCCTTCCTCGTCTTCCTCGTCGTCTTGTGCAGGGGTGCCCTGTAAACAAGGGACAACATATATCAATGTATGAAAAATCAAATCTTTACTTATAATTTTGGCATTATTTAATTACTTTCAAATACCTGGGGGGCCTGTCCAGTAGCTCGGGTATACTGCTCCTCAGTACTCAACCCGTCATCATAGAAGTGCCTCCATGTATCTCCTCTGCGATGGTGGCGGTGGTAGGCTGTCTCCACTGGAGTAGGGTATCTGCCCACGATCTCAAGCTGCATGACCGCGATACACTTTGTGGAGAAATTAGTACAAAGAAACAACCAACCTCCTAATAAACTACATAAGCAATATAAAAAAAGCTTCCAAGGGAGAATAAATTACCGACCTCAAGAGATATGGCAAGGCAACATGTGACCTCTCTTGGAGGATTAGATTACAAGCGCATCCATGCATGTGTCAACGATTGCGTTTTGTTTCGTGGACTACATAAGGATGCAAGAGAGTGTCCTACTTGTGGAGAGGAAAGATATAGAGCAGGTCTCAAAACCTTGGACGTGCCTCGTAAGGTATTGCGACATTTTCCCATAATCCCTCGCATCCAACATAGAACAACACGAATAGATGGTGTGATAGATGCATTTATAGATGCCAAATAGACGCCCCTTGAACAGACTGACGCATATATAGACGCGTCTATAGACGGTCTGATATACATGCTACATAATATTTTTTAAATTTTGTCTGCTTGAACAAAATGCTATGTATGTTGTGTATGCTATGTAGTTACAAGAATCCCATTTCCATGAAATATACATGAAATATTTAAGTCTTCTTTCATGGATTTATAAATTTATCACGTTAAGGAAACAATTAAATTAACAAATAACTTAGGTAGAGCTAGAATTTCTAAAGTAGGATTATTTCAAATTCTTGCATGTAAGTGCAAAAGTATAGATTGAAAAAACAAGATTTTTATGTGAATATGATAGTGCCACAAAGTGAGCTTTTGATTTGGGAATAATATTTTCTGAAAGTCAAATTTTGATTTGGGAAGGATATTTTCACAAAATAAACTTTTCATTTGGGAAGGATCTTTGGGCTTCGTTCAAAAACAACAGAAAAAGTCCAAAATTAATGAAATAGGTGTTACATTTGGGTTAGTGAAGGGATTGTGACATACCTTACAACTTCATGGTGTTCATAATGGGGAAAAGTCATATTGGTGAAGAGAGTATACATTTGAAATCTGGGCATGAGTGATTTTTCTCCTAAGTCTACTCCTTATGAAATACATGAAAGGTAACCATGAGTCTATAGGTCTGTTACATAAATTGGAATATGTGCATGGTCTTTTTTTGGATTCATAGGCTATGAATCTCTGTCCTTGAGTAGAACAACACCAATAGCTACTCAATGATCACAAAGAGTTATTCATCGTTTGGTTCCTTATAATGCAAGAAGGGGAGCTAGGTGTATGTGTGTGTACCTAGGTGAACATATATGTAATTCAAAAAGGGTTTCTTATAGTAGGACTAAGTTGGTTAAGCCTTTATGCATAGTGATATGTATAGGAGAAGGAAATCAATTGTAAGAAAGAAGAGACTCACAGCGGGAAATAATACTTTGATAAGGGACTGTGAGATTTAACTAGAGGATTTAAAGCATTCCTGGTAGATCAAACATTAAGGTTAGTGAAGGGATTGTGACATACCTTACAACTTCATGGCGTTCATAATGGGAAAAAGTCAGATTAGTGAAGAGAGTATAAATTGAAAATGTGGGCATGAGTGATTTTTCTCCCTTCTACTCCTTATGAAATACATGAAAGGTGACCATGAGTCTATAGGTCTGTTACATAAATTGGAATATGTGCATTGTCTTTTGTTGGATTCATAGGCTATGAATCTCTGTCCTTGAGTAGAACAACACCAATAGCTACTCGATGGTCACAAAGAGTTATTCATCGTTTGGTTCTTGATAACGTAAGAAGGGGGGATATAGTGAGTGCACTTTGAAGAATAGTCATAGGTGGTGGGCTGTAGTGAGTGCATTTTTTGAGGAATAACATCTTATGTTTCCCTTGATAATGTCTCAATCTTTGGATCTATGGGTTCCTTCTTTCTCAAGATAGCTCCAAAATAGGGTTCATGATCCCTTATCTTTGTCGACATCTCTTGAACCCAAGGATTTTACCTCTGCCTAGCATTTGATAAAGATGAATGAATATCCATTTTTAAGCTTTAGTAATTTGTAAATAAATAGAATTTGCTTCCCATCAAATAATGCATGTATGGATGCAAGTGATTCTAAATCATGGTAACTTTTTAGATAGTGCCATAACATGTTTCTATAGCTATCATAAGTTAATAAGCCCTTGGGTTTAGATTCTACGAACCGAGATAACTTTTTACATATTTGCGTGCAAGGACAATATGTGGATAGAAAACATTTTATATTTGTTAGTAATGTTATGAGTCTTGTTGTAAATTATTAATTCATTGCTTGTACTTCGTCTTTCTACTTACATACATTAGATTCAAAACCAAAAGGCTTGGCACTCTAATGCGGACAATTTGTGTAATGCGTGAGAGCTTGAGAGACGTTCCACATGCAAAAGAAACCTAGCTCATGTGCATGTAAAAGTTCTTGTGTCCCAGCGCGTTTCGACCTCTGCTGCGTGCAGCATTGGTCGTGGGCAGGGCGTCGCTTGTTTTAAAGGTGTCACAGTGCGGTGGAAGAAAGACACTCGTTGGGATACGATGGTGCAAAAAAAAGCACGTGTGGAACGTTCCGAGGACCAAATTCAAATCAGGCTGATCTGCTCGGATCTCATAGTCTTGGATGAGCAGGCAGACCGTGACTTCCGTGGCATATCACCAAGACTCTTTCAGAGCGCCTACTCGTATATAAGGAGAAGCACGGTTGCCAGGCTCCTCCATTCATCCATCTGCCGTCTATATTCCTGCCTTCCTTCGTGTATACACTCCCTCTATCGGCTACCTAGTGCATCCAATGGCCAAGTCCGCAGCTTCTGCTTGGGTCTGCTTACTTGTGGCGGCCATGATCATGATCAGCTGCATGGCGCCCGTCTGCAAGGCGCAGACCTGCCAGACCAACGGTGCGTCTCCGACCAGTGCCGACGCCAACACCTGCGTGAACTACATAAGGAACCTGGGGAGCAGCCAGTGCTGCCAGACCAACGGATCGGGATGCACCACCATGTTCACCTCCGGCACAGCTTCCGTGGACATCTGCGGGAGCCAAGGCGGATGCACCACCTGCGCCAACGCGGGCACCGCCCTCGACACCATCCTTGCTAACTGCCCGGCCAACGTCAATGGCGTCAGCCGCGTGGCAGGGACCCTCGCCTCTTCCGGGTTCACCTTCCAAATCGTCCATTCCTAGGATGTAACTGTGAGATCAGCAAGATCGATTATGTAATAATGTGCAGCCGGCAGATTTCTCTTCTTGCACTCTAAGATGTCCCTTTTTGAATCTGCTTATAATAAACCACGGTTCCTGATCTTGAGAAGGCAAGCCCGGTGAAGCACAATATGTGTGTGTGTCTCTACGTGTGTGTGTGTGTGTGTGTAAGAGAGAGCGGTTATATATATTTGGGCCGAGATTCTTCAAATGCTAGCCTCGCTTTAGCTTGGACCTATGTCTATCTATCTGACAAGTGACTCGTTTCAAAACGGCTCCGTAGTTTCAGAGTGAAGTAGCAAAAGTTTGCTTTAATGAAAATGCTATTTGGATGCATGGTATGTGGAAAGCTACTGGAGTGCTACTGCCCAACATAGAAGTAGCTTGAATAGGGATCACTTGAATATTCGCTAAAAAATGTCTCAAACTTTCTCCTATTACCAAAAGACGCCTGAAACTCTTCCTTGAATAAAGTGTGTATCTAAGGTCCCCCGCAACCATGCAATCGCAGCAAAGTAGGCCTTTCTCCGGTTTCAATCAATAAAGCAAACACAAATATGCTAGTGATTTCACAATGTAAAATATAAACCTTCACTCCTATTTCGCGATTAATGCTTTATGAGTAAGAGCTATAGTTTTGATTGTACCACACCCTCTTTTGCATAGCATAAAAAAGAAAGGGATGCAATCCTCAAGTTGGCAATACACATTTGACCTTTCTAGGCATTGCATAGACTCTTGTTTTTAAATACCTTGGTTTATGGTTTAAGATGGCATGATATCCATTAGGGAAAAAGGGAGAACTGTCAATTCAAAAAGGAATAAGATAATCTTTTGTCTGACTAACACGATTTTGCATTAAATATCTCCTTAGATTTTTTTTTGTTTACCAAAGATTCCGCATCTCTTTTGCCGACGTGTGCAGGCCTTTCATAAAGAATCCATCACTGAACTTGGTGATTGCAAGTTTTCAAAATATTCACATGGATACCGCCATACTTCCACGATTCATGTTACAAAACGAGTTTGAGATTGACAAACAAACTTCGCAACCTCAGAAGCACAAAAAATGGCGGATACTAGTGAGTCACTATCTCAGAAGAAGCGATTAAACCATCTTCACATCGACTTAGAAGAACAATATGCTCCAGCACAAAAAAGACGAAAGGATACGGTGCTGAATGCTCAACAGCAGGAAAATATGAGAAGAGAAGGGCTTCAACATATTGACTTATGGTGCGATGGAAGCATATATCCAAAATGTCAAGTAAAAAACTCTACACCTCCATTTGTCAATCCCACCACATTACTGAGGTTTGTCGGCGATGGACAAAATGGACTTCTTGGTTATATTTCAGCGCAGTCTGCATTTGCGAAAACGTATAAAATGATGTACCTACAAGAAAAGGGGGCCAAGATGCAGGAGATAGCCATTCATAAAAAATTGGAGCAGCAGTTGCAGAATGAAATTGAGGAGCATTCAAAGAGTAAAAAAGAGTTGACAAGAGCAAGAAAGAAGAGAACCGTGCTTGGAGACAGACTACGTAGTAGGAAGATTAAAAACATTGCAAATTTGAAGGCTGGGACTAGTGGATGCAAGCGACGAATTCAGGAAGCAAGGTTAGATTGAAATTTATCATTTTGTATACTCAAAAAGGCTCTCAAATGATTATATCTATTTTGTCCCTTACCGCAAAACAAGAATGGAGGTGCTGAATGATATAGGCATATTGTGTTGTTACTATAGGAAATTATTGGAGCCTGTAAAAGAAAATATGGATCCGAACCTTCTTCCTGTTAAACAAATGAAAGGATTGCTTTCTTGTGGTGTAGCAAAAGGTTTAATTGAGGAAAAAAAATACAAAACAGTCAAACACAATGTTATAGAGGACTTTGTATCCAATAATGAAGTTGATGGCACTATAATCCAAGAGGCTCTTGATGTTAGTGGAGTTAGCAGGAAGGGATATAGTTCGATTTTCCATGTGATATCCTCAACTTTGAAAGATCAAAGGATTAAACGAGTTTTACTGCCAAATCCAGCAACCATGTGGAGGATAAGAGGTCATTTGAATGCAAGTATAGATGAATTTATTGGACAATATATCCATATTGAAGAAATATTTCATGGTGGTAAAGGAACCACTGTGTATGATCCTTGGAACAATATATTTGTAGATCTACAACAACTTCAAAGAAGAATGGTCGAGTTTTATGGAATAACATTTGAGGAGTGCAAAGGCATTTTGAAATTTGTTATCAAACTGGATGAGTGTGAGGTTGTAAAGGAAAAGAAAATGGAAAGAGTTACTATTACATTGATGAATGGAGCAATTGATACATCATTGACTGAAGCGAGTCCGAAGTATTTTAGTGTGCAGTCAGAGAAACACATATGGTGGTTAGGCTCGTTCCAGGTATGATCATTTTTTGTTTTGTACTTGATTTTGGTCATTGTTTTCAAATCTGTTATAGTAAGACTTTTGTTTTCTATAATCTGGCAGGTGAAGACAGAAGACCATGAAACACTAGATTGGGTGTTTCACCACACGGAAATACCAAGAATAATCAAAAGACAAGTGCAAGGTGAGAATCTCCATGTTGCAGGAAAAGGTGATTTTCAAGTAGAGTGGCACATGGCCGGGGATCTTAAAACACTTAAGTGCATGTATAACGTTAGTAAAGGAGGAAACACAAAGTCTCCTTGTCTTTACTGCAAAGAATCAGCTCAAGTAATGGATTCAAAATGGTGGAAGAGAGCACCTAATAGAGATAAAGTTGACCCTGACTTCAAGGCCATTCTGGACATTCCACTATGTAATGTTCACATCTGCACATTGCATGGTCTATGTCGAATTATTGAAAAATTGGTATTTTTATATATTGGATTTGCTTGGAAACTCCGTCCCAAAAAAAATAGAAAGGATGCTCGTCAAGCATTGGAAAAAGTGTTATCCGATATAGGTCTGCATGGAGGAGATGTTCAAATCACAAAGGATTTTAAAAAGTCTACCAATGGCAAGGAGGTACCAATCAAGCCCTCTATTGGTAGTGTTAAGGCAAGAAGATTCTTGTCTCGATCCAAACATAGTAAGCAAGTAAGGCAAGGTAGAACAGTTTCAAAGATTAATTATGGATTGTGGAAGCAAGTCCATAATGCTGTGAAAGATCATGAGGCAGATGGGGAAGCACGAAATAGGAAGGCAGAGGTGTGGAGGTCTCTTGATCAACTCTTCATGTTCTGTGACAAAGTAACATGGACAAAGAGTGATTACAAGAACTTTGAGGAGGGAATTAAACATTTTGGAAAGTCAATGAAAGACGCGTGGACAGCCTGCAATATATAACTCACTACATGGTAAGGTTATGTCTTCTTCTTTTACTTAAGTGTGATCCTCTTTTTTTTATTACTTACTATGCATTCTTATGTCTTACAACATATCATCTACAACCACCTTCCCTATTTTGTCAAAAAGTATGGATGCCCAGCAATTTGGTCTACCCAAGACATCGAGAAGTCTCACTACATGGCACGTAATGCATTTTTCAGACACACACAACACTATGGAGGGAATCAGAAGGCAAATAGTCTGAAGGAAGTCTTCCAATGGTTTTACCGAGGCATACTACAGAGGCTACATGCTAAAAGAAAAGTTGCTAGCTCCAAAATCAAGCTTGCTTTTCTTCTAGCCCAAAAGCAAAGACGAAGACAAACTCTAGACAATTCAATGGCAACAGAGAGACATAGACAATGGAGGGAATCGAAGATATTTAGAAACCATAAATGGACAAGTAAACATGAATAGGACTCATTTGTAACTTATTGCTGTTATGTCCACATGTTTTCAAACTCAATCAATAGAATTTTTTTTTGTGGAACAAGTGACTCTTGGTGTTATGTACCACACCCTCTTTTGCATAGCATAAAAAAGAAAGGGATGCAATCCTCAAGTTGGCAATACGCATTTGACCTTTCTAGGCATTGCATAGACTCTTGTTTTTAAATACCTTGGTTTATGGTTTATTTTGTTGAATAAGATGGCATGATATCTAGCTAGTAGAGATCAAAAAATTATGCATAGTTTGCATGCGTACCTTCCTTTAGCAGGTTGTACAAACTCTTACCATGGCCAGTTCGTGCATGTGTTTTTGTGTGCATATATACATGTGTATGTGTGTTGCATTCAAGTATGCATATGTGCATGTGTGTGGTAGTCTAAGAGCTTGTGGTAGTTCATGAGTTCATCAAAGTTCAAGAGATTAGAGGTGGTAATCCAAGAGGTAGTGATAGTCCAAGAGTCCAAGGGTGGCACAAGGAATAGTCCAAGAGCCCATGCTAGTCTAAGAGCCTAAAGGTTATACTCTTAAAGAGCACTTATTTGCACTTAAAACTTCTTCGAAGTATTAAAAAGTCATTTAAAGAATTGGAAAGTACTTTAAAGAACTGAAAAGTACTGGAACCTATTTTAAAGTACTTGAAAGCACTGGAAAGTACTTTAATGTACTGAGTGCATCGAAGTTCTTTTAATGTCTATCAGTGTACTTAATTTTACTTCAAATTACTTGAAAGTGCTTCAAATACTTTGAAAATAATTCAAAGAACTATGCAGGTCTCACGAGCAATTTGCTTAATTTTCTCAATACTCTGTGGATAGTGAAAAATTTTATCTGTTCCTTATCTCTTATCATTTCTTCTATTGAATATGCCCATGCAGAAAATATATGAAGATACTATGACCACAATTGCAGATGCAGAGAGAAAATGTCTATTCACAAAGGCATTGCTGCAAGAAGTCAAGCTTGGTGATCTACGTTCTATATATAGCCCACACCCCATGATCCGGATAGACTTAACAACATTACTTTCTATGGGGAATGTGTGGCTTGTGGCTTCCCTTTTGAGGGTCAGGATGTGCTTAGTGTCTACATGCTTGCATGTAGACATGAATACCACCCTTTGTGCATTGCTAGTGCAAGTACAACCACATGTATATGTGTGAAGCCTATTGGCTGTTGCAGTAAGAGAATTCCAAAGCTTCTGCCTGCAGCCGGGTGTCTACCCACTAACCATAAATGCTTGGTCATCACTATCCTTTGGAAGATAAGCTTGTCGAGGAGTTTTTATATGATGTATGAGAATGTAAGAAAATAATACAACGTCTTTGCTCAACAGATAATAGGATCTCGTATGCAAGAGAGAGAATAAGATAGTATGGAGAATCTAAAACTTGATTACTGTAGAATTGATACAATAGATGGTGTTGCCTCCCAGCGGTGCGCTCCTATGAAAGAAGCTTCGATGGCGGAGTGTGAAAGAATGAACTTTAAATGAAAGAGAGAATGAAGAACGTTCTACTTATAGTGAACCTAAAAGAACTAAAAAAACCTTAAAAACTAGAAAAAGCTGACTTGACCTAAAAGCTACCCATTTCCTATATAACTCTACTTCTCCTCATTCTCACTCACAACTTTCTTGGAGCTCCTCCACCACCTTCCCACTGTAGGGGTTAAAGGTCACTATGCCTTTAACTCGGCTATGTACAATACTCAAACACATATATAAATGAATGAAAAAGAATATTAGGGTGTTCCGCACCCCACTAAAACTTGTGTGGCTCTCTGTTTCTCTCTCTCCCTCTTCCGTTCGTGCTTCCGTTGAGAGCACTCTTAACTGGTATTAGAGCCCGGGTGATCTAGCTGAGCGTGCGTGAATGCTTGAAGCTCAGCAGCTTTGTAGGAGGAAGGAGAAGCTCTGTGGGAAGCTTTGTGGGTGAATTTACTTGCATCCGAGTGTGTAGAGAACTTGGGAGCTTATGCGGAAACTCAAGCATAAGCTCATGCGCATGCATGAGCATAAGCATGAGCTTATGCTTATGCTTATGCATAAGCTGATGCGGAAGTAGAGAAGGAGCTTATGCGGAAATAGAGAATGAGTTTCCGCATAAGCTTCTCTCATTCTCTATTCCCGCATAAGCTCATGCATAAGCATGAGCTTATGCGGAAACTCAAGCATAAGCTCATGCTCATGCATGAGCATAAGCATGAGCTTATACTCATGCGGAAGTAGAGAAGGAGCTTATGCGGAAATAGAGAATGAGTTTCCGCATAAGCTTCTCTCATTCTCTATTTTTGCATAAGCTCTTGCATAAGCATGAGCTTATGCGGAAACTCAAGCATAAGCTCATGCTTATGCTCATGCGGAAGTAGAGAAGGAGCTTATGCGGAAATAGAGAATGAGTTTCCGCATAAGCTTCTCTCATTCTCTATTTCCGCATAAGCTCATGCATAAGCATGAGCTTATGTGGAAACTTAAGCATAAGCTCATGCTCATGCGGAAAGAGAGAAGGAGCTTGTGCGGAAATAGAGAATGAGTTTCCGCATAAGCTCATGCTCATGCAGAAATAGAGAAGGAGCTTATGCGGAAATAGAGAATGAGTTTCTGCATAAGCTTCTCTCATTCTCTATTTCCACATAAGCTCATGCATAAGCATGAGCTTATGCGGAAACTTAAGCATAAGCTCATGCTCATGCGGAAATAGAGAAGGAGCTTGTGCGGAAATAGAGAAATAAAGAAGGGGGAAAGCTTATGCGAATGAGAGAAGGGGGAAAGAGATGAGGGGGAAATGAGAGAAGAGGGAAATAGAGTGGGAAATAGAGAAATAAAGAAGAGGGAAAGTTTATGGGAAAGAGACGAGGGGGAAAGAGAGGAGGGGGGAATAAGAGAAGAGGGAAATAGAGAATGAGCTTCTCTCATTCTCTATTTCCACATAAGCTTCTCTCATTCTCTATTTCCGCATAAGCTCATGCATAAGCATGAGCTTATGTGGAAACTTAAGTATAAGCTCATGCGGAAGTAGAGAAGGAGCTTATGCGGAAATAGAGAATGAGTTTCCGCATAAGCTTCTCTCATTCTCTATTTCCGCATAAGCTCATGCATAAGCATGAGCTTATGCGGAAACTCAAGCATAAGCTCATGCTCATGCATGAGCATAAGCATGAGCTTATGCTCATGCGGAAGTAGAGAAGGAGCTTATGCGGAAATAGAGAATGAGTTTCCTTAAAGCTTCTCTCATTCTCTATTTCCGCATAAGCTCTTGCATAAGCATGAGCTTATGCGGGAACTCAAGCATAAGCTCATGCGCATCCATGAGCATAAGCATGAGCTTATGCTTATGCTTATGCATGCGCATGAGCTTATGCTTGAGTAAGCATAAGCTCATGCTTATGCTCATGCGGAAGTAGAGAAGGAGATTATGTGGAAATAGAGAATGATTTTCCGCATAAGCTTCTTTCATTCTCTATTTCCGCATAAGCTCATGCATAAGCATGAGCTTATCCGGAAACTCAAGCATAAGCTCATGCGCATGCATGAGCATAAGCGTGAGCTTATGCTTATGCATAAGCTCATGCTCATGCATGAGCATAAGCATGAGCTTATGCTCATGCGGAAGTAGAGAAGGAGCTTATGCGGAAATAGAGAATGAGTTTCCGTATAAGCTTCTCTCATTCTCTATTTCCGCATAAGCTCTTGCATAAGCATGAGCTTATGCGGAAACTCAAGCATAAGCTCATGCGCATGCATGAGCTTATGCTCATGCGGAAGTAGAGAAGGAGCTTATGCGGAAATAGAGAATGAGTTTCCGCATAAGCTTCTCTCATTCTCTATTTCCGCATAAGCTCATGCATAAGCATGAGCTTATGCGGAAACTTAAGCATAACCTCATGCTCATGCGGAAAGAGAGAAGGAGCTTGTGCGGAAATAGAGAATGAGTTTCCGCATAAGCATGATTTTCCGCATAAGCTCATGCTTATGCTCATGCGGAAATAGAGAAGGAGCTTAATCGGAAATAGAGAATGAGTTTCCGCATAAGCTTCTCTCATTCTCTATTTCCGCATAAGCTCATGCATAAGCATGAGCTTATGTGGAAACTTAAGCATAAGCTCATGCTCATGCGGAAATAGAGAAGGAGCTTGTGCGGAAATAGAGAAATAAAGAAAGGGGAAAGCTTATGCGAATGAGAGAAGGGGGAAAGAGATGAGGGGGAAATGAGAGAAGAGGGAAATAGAGTTGGAAATAGAGAAATAAAGAAGAGGGAAAGTTTATGGGAAAGAGATGAGGGGGAAAGAGATGAGGGGGAAAGAGAGGAGGGGGGAATCAGAGAAGAGGGAAATCGAGAATGAGCTTCTCTTAGAGAATGAGTTTCCGCATAAGCTCATGCTTATTCTCATGCGGAAATAGAGAAGGAGCTTATGCGGAAATAGAGAATGAGTTTCCGCATAAGCTTCTCTCATTCTCTATTTCCGCATAAGCTCATGCATAAGCATGAGCTTATGTGGAAACTTAAGCATAAGCTCAAGCTCATGCGGAAATAGAGAAGGAGCTTGTGCTGAAATAGAGAAATAAAGAAGGGGGAAAGCTTATGCGAATGAGAGAAGGGGGAAAGAGATGAGGGGGAAATGAGAGAAGAAGGAAATAGAGTGGGAAATAGAGAAATAAAGAAGAGGGAAAGTTTATGGGAAAGAGATGAGGGGGAAAGAGAGGAGGGGGGAATAAGAGAAGAGTGAAATAGAGAATGAGCTTCTCTCATTCTCTATTTCCGCATAAGCTTCTCTCATTCTCTATTTCCACATAAGCTCATGCATAAGCATGAGCTTATGCGGAAACTTAAGTATAACCTCATGCTTATGCTCATGCGGAAGTAGAGAAGGAGTTTATGCGGAAATAGAGAATGAGTTTCCGCATAAGCTTCTCTCATTCTCTTTTTCCGCATAAGCTCATGCATAAGCATGAGCTTATGCGGAAACTCATGCATAAGCTCATGCTCATGCATGAGCATAAGCATGAGCTTATGCTCATGCGAAAGTAGAGAAGGAGCTTATGTGGAAATAGAGAATGAGTTTCCGCATAAGCTTCTCTCATTCTCTATTTCCGCATAAGCTCTTGCATAAGCATGAGCTTATGTGGGAACTCAAGCATAAGCTCATGCGCATGCATGAGCATAAGCATGAGCTTATGCTTATGCTTATGCTTATGCATGCGCATGAGCTTATGCTTGAGTTAGCATAAGCTCATGCTTATGCTCATGCGAAAGTAGAGAAGAGCTTTTGCGGAAGTAGAGAAGAGCTTATGCGGAAATAGAGAATGAGTTTCCGCATAAGCTTCTCTCATTCTCTATTTCCGCATAAGCTCATGCTTATCATAAGCTCATGCATAAGCATGAGCTTATGCGGAAACTCAGGCATAAGCTCATGCGCATGCATGAGCATAAGCATGAGCTTATGCTTATGCTTATGCATAAGCTCATGCTTATGCTCATGCGGAAGTAGAGAAGGAGCTTATGCGGAAATAGAGAATGAGTTTCCGCATAAGCTTCTCTCATTCTCTATTTCCGCATAAGCTCATGCATAAGCATGAGCTTATGCGGAAACTCAAGCATAAACTCATGCTCATGCATGAGCATAAGCATGAGCTTATGGTCATGCATGCAGCATGAGCTTATGCTCATGCGGAAGAAGAGAAGGAGCTTATGCGGAAATAGAGAATGATTTTCCGCATAAGCTTCTCTCATTCTCTATTTCCGCATAAGCTCTTGCATAAGCATGAGCTTATGCGAAAACTCAAGCATAAGCTCATGCGCATGCATGAGCATAAGCATGAGCTTATGCTTATGCTTATGCATGCGCATGAGCTTATGCTTGAGTTTCCGCATAAGCTCATGCTTATGCAAGCTCATGCTTATGCTCATGCATGCGCATGAGCTTATGCTTGAGTTTCCGCATAAGCTCATGCTTATGCAAGAGCTTATGCGGAAATAGAGAATGAGAGAAGCGCATGCGGAAGTAGAGAAGGAGCTTATGTGGAAATAGAGAATGAGTTTCCGCATAAGCTTCTCTCATTCTCTATTTTCACATAAGCTCATGCATAAGCATGAGCTTATGCTAAAACTTAAGCATAAGCTCATGCTCATGCGGAAAGAGAGAAGGAGCTTGTGCAGAAATAGAGAATGAGTCTCCGCATAAGCTCATGCTTATGCTCATGTGGAAATAGAGAAGGAGCTTATGCGGAAATAGAGAATGAGTTTCCGCATAAGCTTCTCTCATTCTCTATTTTCGCATAAGCTCATGCATAAACATGAGCTTATGCGGAAACTTAAGCATAAGCTCATGCTCATGCGGAAATAGAGAAGGAGCTTGTGAGGAAATAGAGAAATAAAGAAGGGGGAAAGCTTATGCGAATGAGAGAAGGGGGCAAGAGATGAGGGGGAAATGAGAGAAGAGGGAAATAGAGTGGGAAATAGAGAAATACAGAAGAGGGAAAGTTTATGCGAATGAGAGAAGGGGGAAAGAGATGAGTGGGAAAGAGAGGAGGAGGGAATCAGATAAGAGGGAAATAGAGAATGAGCTTCTCTCAATCTCTATTTCCGCATAAGCTTCTCTCATTCTCTATTTTCGCATAAGCTCATGCATAAGCATGAGGTTATGCGGAAATTCAAGCATAAGCTCATGCTCATGCATGAGCATAAGCATGAGCTTATGCTCATGCAGAAGTAGAGAAGGAGCTTATGCGGAAATAGAGAATGAGTTTCCGCATAAGCTTCTCTCATTCTCTATTTCCGCATAAGCTCTTGCATAAGCATGAGCTTATGCGGGAACTCAAGCATAAGCTCATGCGCATGCATGAGCTTATGCTTATACTTATGCATGCGAATGAGCTTATGCTTGAGTTAGCATAAGCTCATGCTTATGCTCATGCGGAAGTAGAGAAGGAGCTTATGCGGAAATAGAGAATGAGTTTCCTCATAAGCTTCTCTCATATTCTTTTTTTGCATAAGCTCATGCATAAGCATGAGCTTATGCGAAAACTTAAGTATAAGCTCATGCTTATGCTCATGCGGAAGTAGAGAAGGAGCTTATGCAGAAATAGAGAATGAGTTTCCGCATAAGCTTCTCTCATTCTCTATTTCCGCATAAGCTCATGCATAAGCATGAGCTTATGCGGAAACTCAAGCATAATCTCATGCACATGCATGAGCATAAGCATGAGCTTATGCTTATGCTTATGCATAAGCTCATGCAGGAGTAGAGAAGGAGCTTATGCGGAAATAGAGAATGAGTTTCCGCATAAGCTTCTCTCATTCTCTATTTCCGCATAAGCTCATGCTCATGCATGAGCATAAGCATGAGCTTATGCTCATGCGGAAGTAGAGAAGGAGCTTATGCAGAAATAGAGAATGAGTTTCCGCATAAGCTTCTCTCATTCTCTATTTCCGCATAAGCTCTTGCATAAGCATGAGCTTATGCGGAAGCTCAAGCATAAGCTCATGCGCATGCATGAGCATAAGCATGAGCTTATGCTCATGCAGAAGTAGAGAAGGAGCTTATGCGGAAATAGAGAATGAGTTTTCGCATAAGCTTCTCTCATTCTCTATTTCCCCATAAGCTCATGCATAAGCATGAGCTCATGCGGAATCTTAAGCATAAGCTCATGCTCATGCGGAAAGAGAGAAGGAGCTTGTGCAGAAATAGAGAATGAGTTTCCGCATGAGCTCATGCTTATGTTCATGCGGAAATAGAGAAGGAGCTTATGCGAAAATAGAGAATGAGTTTCTGCATAAGCTTCTCTCATTCTCTATTTCCGCATAAGATCATGCATAAGCATGAGCTTATGCGGAAACTTAAGCATAAGCTCATGCTCATGCGGAAATAGAAAAGGAGCTTGTGCTGAAATAGAGAAATAAAGAAGGGGGAAAGCTTATGCGAATGAGAGAAGGGGGAAAGAGATGAGGGGGAAATGAGAGAAGAGGGAAATAGAGTGGGAAATAGAGAAATAAAGAAGAGGGAAAGTTTATGCGAATGAGAGAAGGGGGAAAGAGATGAGGGGGAAAGAGAGGAGGGGGGAATAAGAGAAGAGGGAAATAGAGAATGAGCTTCTCTCATTCTCTATTTCCGCATAAGCTTCTCTCATTCTCTATTTCTGCATAATATGCATGAGCTTATGCTCATGTGGAAGTAGAGAAGGAGCTTATGCGGAAATAGAGAATGAGTTTCCGCATAAGCTTCTCTCATTCTCTATTTCCGTATAAGCTCATGCATAAGCATGAGCTTATGCGGAAACTCAAGCATAAGCTCATGCTCATGCTTGAGCATAAGCATGAGCTTATGCTCATGCGAAAGTAAAGAAGGAGCTTATGCGAAAATAGAGAATGAGTTTCCGCATAAGCTTCTCTCATTCTCTATTTCCGCATAAGCTCTTGCATAAGCATGAGCCTATGTGGGAACTCAAGCATAAGCTCATGCGCATGCATGAGCATAAGCATGAGCTTATGCTTGAGTTAGCATAAGCTCATGCTTATGCTCATGCGGAAGTAGAGAAGGAGCTTATGCGGAAATAGAGAATGAGTTTCCGCATAGGCTTCTCTCATTCTCTATTTCCGCCTAAGCTCATGCATAAGCATGAGCTTATGCGGAAACTCAAGCATAAGCTCATGCGCATGCATGAGCATAAGCATGAGCTTATGCTTGCTTATGCTCATGCGGAAGTAGAGAAGGAGCTTATGCAGAAGCTTATGCCGAAATAGAGAATCTCTATTTCCGCATAAGCTCATGCATAAGCATGAGCTTATGCGCATAAGCTCCTTCTCTACTTCCGCATGAGCATAAGCTCATGCTTATGCTCATGCATGAGCATGAGCTTATGCGGAAACTCAAGCATAAGCTCATGCTCATGCATGAGCTTATGCTCATGCGGAAGTAGAGAAGGAGCTTATGCGGAAATAAAGAATGAGTTTCCGCATAAGCTTCTCTCATTCTCTATTTCCGCATAAGCTCTTGCATAAGCATGAGCTTATGCGGGAACTCAAGCATAAGCTCATGCGCATGCATGAGCATAAGCATGAGCCTATGCTTATGCTTATGCATGCGCATGAGCTTATGCTTGAGTTAGCATAAGCTCATGCTTATGCTCATGCAGAAGTAGAGAATGAGCTTATGCGGAAATAGAGAATGAGTTTACGCATAAGCTTCTCTCACTCTCTATTTCCGCATAAGCTCATGCATAAGTATGAGCTTATGCGGAAACTCAAGCATAAGCTCATGCACATGCATGAGCATAAGCATGAGCTTATGCTTATGCTTATGCATAAGCTCATGCTTATGCTCATGCGGAAGTAGAGAAGGAGCTTATACGGAAATAGAGAATGAGTTTCCGCATAAGCTTCTCTCATTCTCTATTTTCGCATAAGCTCATGCTCATGCATGAGCATAAGCATGAGCTTATGCTCATGCGGAAGTAGAGAAGGAGCTTATGCGGAAATAGAGAATGAGTTTCCGCATAAGCTTCTCTCATTCTCTATTTCCGCATAAGCTCTTGCATAAGCATGAGCTTATGCGAAAACTCAAGCATAAGCGCATGCGCATGCATGAGCATAAGCATGAGCTTATGCTCATGCAGAAGTAGAGAAGGAGCTTATGCGGAAATAGAGAATGAGTTTCCGCATAAGCTTCTCTCATTATCTATTTCCCCATAAGCTCATTAAATACTATTTTTGCTCTAGTGTCATGCACATCCGTCAAAAAACACGCTGCTAGGTATGTTATCCGATCAAGAACTTATGGGATGGGCGTGCCACTTTGCATGTAAGTCGATTCCACCTAGTTGAAGGTGTGTGCAAAGTATTGTGCCCATCGGATATGCTTTGCATTGTCGATCAAGCATAAAACACCGTTTTTGCCTTGGTGTCATGCACAACCATGAAAAAACACGGTCCTAGGTGTATTATTCAAACTAGTACTTATCGGATGGGGGCTCCAGTTTGCACGCAAGTCCGTTTCCACTAGGTTGAGGTGTGTGCAAAGTATTGTCACCATCGGATATGATTTGCATGGTTGATCACGCATTATACACCGTTTTTTTCCTAGTGGTATACACATCCGCAAAAAAACACGCCCTTAGGTATGTTATCTGACCAAGTACTTATCGGATGGGTGTGCCTCTTTGACAACATTTTAATACCACCTAGGTTGAGGTATGAGAAAAGTATTATGCCCATCGGATATGCTTTGCATGGTCGATCGAGCATTAAATACCATTTTTGCCTTAGTGCCATGCACATCCGTAAAAAAACACGCTCCTAGGTGTGTTATCTGATCAAGCACTTATGCGATGGAAATTCCACTTTGCATGTAAGTCAATTCCACCTAGTTGAAAGTGTGTGCAAAGTATTGTGCCCATCAGATATCCTTTGCATGGTGAATCGAGCATTAAATACTATTTTTACTCTAGTGTCATGCACATCCGTCAAAAAACACGCTGCTAGGTATGTTATCCAATCAAGCACTTATGGGATGGGCGTGCCACTTTGCATGTAAGTTGATTCTACCTAGTTGAAGGTGTGTGCAAAGTATTGTGCCCATCGGATATGCTTTGCATTGTCGATCAAGCATAAAACACCGTTTTTGTCTTAGTGTCATGCACATTCGTCAAAAAACGCAGTCCTAGCTGTGTTATTCAAACTAATACTTATCGGATGGGGGCTCCAGTTTGCACGTAAGTCTGTTTCAACTAGGTTGAGGTTTGTGCAAAGTATTGTCACCATCGGATATGATTTGCATGGTCGATCACGCATTATACACCGTTTTTTCCCTAGTGGTATGCACATCCGCAAAAAAACACGCCCTTAGGTATGTTATCTGACCAAGTACTTATCGGATGGGTGTACCTCTTTGACAACATTTTAATACCACCTAGTTTGAGGTATAAGAAAAGTATTATGCCGTATGCTTTGCATGGTCGATCGAGCATTAAATACCATTTTTGCCTTAGTGCCATGCACATCCGTAAAAAAACACGCTGCTAGGTGTGTTATCCGATCAAGAACTTATGCGATGGGAATGCCACTTTGCATGTAAGTCAATTACACCTAGTTGAAGGTTTGTGCAAAGTATCGTGCCCATCCGATATGCTTTGCATGGTTGATCGAGCATTAAATACCATTTTTGCCTTAGTGCCATGCACATCCGTAAAAAAACATGCTGCTAGGTGTGTTATCTGATCAAGCACTTATGCGATGGGCGTGCCACTTTGCATGTAAGTCAATTACACCTAGTTGAAGGTGTGTGCAAAGTATTGTGTTCATCGGATATGCTTTGCATTGTCGATCAAGCATAACAAACCGTTTCTGCCTTAGTGTCATGCACAACCATATAAAAACACGGCCATAGGTGTGATATTCAAATAAGTACTCATCAGATGGGGGATCCACTTTGCACGCAAGTTCGTTTCAACTACGTTGAGGTGCATGGAACGTATTGTCACCATCGGATATGATTTGCATGGTCGATCACGCATTATACACCATTTTTTTCCTAATGATATGCACATCCGCAAAAAAACACGCCATTACGTGTGTTATTTGACCAAGTACTTATCGGATGGGTGTGCCTCATTGAGAACATTTCAATACCACCTAGGTTGAGGAGTATAAAAAGTTTTATGCCCATCGGATATCATTTGCATGGTCGATCGAGCATTAAATACTTTTTTTACTCTAGTGTCATGCACATCCGTCAAAAAACACGCTGCTAGGTATGTTATCCGATCAAGCACTTATGGGATGGGCGTGCCACTTTGCATGTAAGTCTATTCCACAAGTTTGAAGGTGTGTGCAAAGTATCGTGCCCATCGGATATGCTTTGCATGGTCGATCGAGCATTAAATACCATTTTTGCCTTAGTGCCATGCACATCCGTAAAAAAACACACTGCTAGGTGTGTTATGTGATCAAGCACTTATGCGATGGGCGTGCCACTTTGCATGTAAGTCAATTACACCTAGTTGAAGGTGTGTGCAAAGTATTGTGTTCATCGGATATGCTTTGCATTGTCGATCAAGCATAACACACCGTTTTTACCTTAGTGTCATGCACAACCATATAAAAACACGGCCACAGGTGTGTTATTCAAATAAGTACTTATCAGATGGGGGCTCCACTTTGCACGCAAGTCCGTTTTAACTACATTGAGGTGCGTGCAAAGTATTGTCACCATCGGATATGATTTGCATGGTCGATCACGCATTATACACCATTTTTTTCCTAATGATATGCACATCCGCAAAAAAACACGCCATTAGGTGTGTTATCTGACCAAGTACTTATCGAATGGGTGTGCCTCATTGTGAACATTTCAATACCACCTAGGTTAAGGCGTACGAAAAGTTTTGTGCCCATCGGATATGCTTTGCATGGTCGATCGAGCATTAAATACTATTTTTGCTCTAGTGTCATGCACATCCGTCAAAAAACACGCTGCTAGGTATGTAATCCAATCAAGCACTTATGGGATGCACATGCCGCTTTGCATATAAGTCTATTCCACCTAGTTGAAGGTGTGTGCAAAGTATCGGGGAATAAGAGAAGAGGGAAATAGAGAATGAGCTTCTCTCATTCTCTATTTCCGCATAAGCTTCTCTCATTCTCTATTTCCGCATAAGCTCATGCATAAGCATGAGCTTATGCGGAAACTTAAGTATAAGCTCATGCGCATGCTTAAGTATAAGCATAAGCTTCTCTCATTCTCTATTTCCGCATAAGCTCCTTCTGTACTTCCGCATGAGCATAAGCATGAGCTTATGCTCATGCTTATGCATGAGCATAAGCATAAGCATAAGCTCATGCTTATGCTCATGCGGAAGTAGAGAAGGAGCTCATGCGGAAATAGAGAATGAGTTTCCGCATAAGCTTCTCTCATTCTCTATTTCCGCATAAGCTGATGCATAAGCATGAGCTTATGCGGAAACTCAAGCATAAGCTCATGCTCATGCATGAGCATAAGCATGAGCTTATGCTCATGCGGAAGTAGAGAAGGAGCTTATGCGGAAATAGAGAATGAGTTTCCGCATAAGCTTCTCTCATTCTCTATTTTCGCATAAGCTCTTGCATAAGCATGAGCTTATGCGGGATTTCAAGCATAAGCTCATGCGCATGCATGAGCATAAGCATGAGCTTATGCTTATGCTTATGCATGCGCATGAGCTTATGCTTGAGTTAGCATAAGCTCATGCTTATGCTCATGCGGAAGTAGAGAAGGAGCTTATGCGGAAATAGAGAATGAGTTTCCGCATAAGCTTATCTCATTCTCTATTTTCGCATAAGCTCATGCATAAGCATGAGCTTATGCGGAAACTCAAGCATAAGCTCATGCGCATGCATGAGCATAAGCATGAGCTTATGCTTATGCTTATGCATAAGCTCATGCTTATGCTTATGCGGAAGTAGAGAAGGAGCTTATGCGGAAATAGAGAATGAGTTTCCGCATAAGCTTCTCTCATTCTTTATTTCCACATAAGCTCATGCATAAGCATGAGCTTATGCGGAAACTCAAGCATAAGCTCATGCTCATGCATGAGCATAAGCATGAGCTTATGCTCATGCGGAAGTAGAGAAGGAACTTATGCGGAAATAGAGAATGAGTTTCCGCATAAGCTTCTCTCATTCTCTATTTTCGCATAAGCTCTTGCATAAGCATGAGCTTATGCGGAAACTCAAGCATAAGCTCATGCGCATGCATGAGCATAAGCATGAGCTTATGCTCATGCGGAAGTAGAGAAGGAGCTTATGCGGAAATAGAGAATGAGTTTCCGCATAATCTTCTCTCATTCTCTATTTTCGCATAAGCTCATGCATAAGCATGAGCTTATGCGGAAACTTAAGCATAAGCTCATGCTCATGCGGAAAGAGAGAAGGAGCTTGTGTGGAAATAGAGAATGAGTTTTCGCATAAGCTCATGCTTATGCTCATGCGGAAATAGAGAAGGAGCTTATACAGAAATAGAGAATGAGTTTCCGCATAAGCTTCTCTCATTCTCTATTTTTGCATAAGCTCATGCATAAGCATGAGCTTATGCGGAAACTTAAGCATAAGCTCATGCTCATGCGGAAATAGAGAAGGAGCTTGTGCGGAAATAGAGAAATAAAGAAGGGGGAAATCTTATGCGAATGAGATGAGGGGGAAAGAGATGAGGGGGAAATGAGAGAAGAGGGAAATAGAGTGGGAAATAGAGAAATAAAGAAGAGGGAAAGTTTATGCGAATGAGAGAAGGGGGAAAGAGATGAGGGGGAAAGAGAGGAGGGGGGAATAAGAGAAGAGGGAAATAGAGAATGAGCTTCTCTCATTCTCTATTTCCGCATAAGCTTCTCTCATTCTCTAGATAAGATGTCACTTCTATAATTGATATCCAATGGGCACAATACTTTTCCTACGCCTTAGCCTAGGTGGTATTGAAATGTTCTCAAATGGGCACACCCATCCGATAAGTACTTGGTTAGATAACATACGTAAGGGCGTGTTTTTTTGCGGATGTGCATATCACTACAGGAAAAACGGTGTACAATGCATGATCGACCATGCAAAGCATATCCAATGGTTACAATACATTACAGGCACCTCAACCTAGTTGAAAGATACTTGTGTGCAAAGTGGAGCCCCCATCCGATAAGTACTTGTTTGAATAACACACCTAGGATCGTGTTTTTTTATGGTTGTGCATTACACTAGAGCAAAAATGGTGTTTTATGCTTCATCGACAATGCAAAGAATATCTAATGGGCATAATACTTTGCACACACATTAAACGAGATGGAATTGACTTACATGCAAAATGGCATGCCCATCCCATAAGTACTTGATTGGAGAACATACCTAGCAGCGTGTTTTTTTACGGATGTGCATGACACCAAGGCAAAAATGGTATTTAATGCTCGATCAACCATGCAAAGCATAGCCGATGGGCACAATACTTTTCCTACACCTCAACCTAGGTGGCATTGACATGTTTTCAAATAGGCACATCCATCTAATAAGTACTTGGTCAGATAACACACCTAAGGGCGTGTTTTTTTATGGATGTGCATATTACTAGGGAAAAAACGGTGTATAATGCGTGATCGACCATGCAAAGCTTATCCGATGGTCACAATACTTTGAATGAACCTCAACATAGTTGAAACCAACTTGCGTCTAAAGTGGAGCCCCCATTTGAGAAGTACTTGTTTGAATAACACACCTAGGACATGTTTTTTTATGGTTGTGCATGGCACTAAAGCAAAAATGGTGTTTTATGCTTGATCAACAATGCAAAGCATATCCGATGGGCACAATACTTTGCACACCTTCAACTAGGTGGAATTGACTTACATGCAAAGTGGAGCGCCCATCCAATAAGTACTTGATCGGATAACATACCTAGCATCATGTTTTTTTACGGATGTGCATGACACTAGAGCAAAAATAGTATTTAATGCTCGATCGACCATGCAAAGGATAACTTGGCATGTCCATCTGATGAGTACGTGATCGGATAACTTCTCCCACCAATAAATTAAGTACTAATTAAAAATAATAATAAATGAGTAGATTATTAAAACGAGACTAATCTTCATGTAATTGTTGCTATTGCAGCTCACTTGCAAAGGACTCTCACAAAGGAGATGACTATAGATTTTGTTCCAGGGATGGATGTGATTTTATGTAGGAAAAGAGAAGTAGTTGCATTTGCTACAATCCATGATAATGATCCCAATTCAGTTTGCCACTTTCGAAGACTTGGCGAAGATAAGGTGGCAATTACTATATCAAAGATTCTTAGCGCACATGTTGAGCTAAAGTATAAATATGGAGATATGGAAACACTTGGAGATGTTATGCCCTACAATACATCCAACAAATCATTTATAGCATGGAACAAAGATGAGACTTATGCAATAGACATTATCAAGAATACAAAGTGCACCACCTTGGATTTTACTATAGGGGACATTTTACAAATGAGATCATTTGCAAATAAGACTATAGCAGAAGGTGAAGTATTGGGATTTGAACAAGTGGAGAAATGGTCATTTGCACAGATGAGGGTTCTAAAAGTCACTGATGATGGTATGGTTGATAACATAACATCCTTATGTGATCCCTACTATGAGGTAGGCAAGAATATGAGATGGAGCATGCAATTTTTAAACATGAGAAAGAGGCACGTGGTTTTCAATGATAAAGACAAGGTATACTACAATATCAAAGGACCTAAAAAGTGTGCCCATGTGCCAGGATCTATCACTTCAAATGTCGATGATTTCAATGTACTCAATTATAGAAGTGACATCTTATCTGGAGTGGATGAGTTCATTGGTTCCGCATAAGCTTCTCTCATTCTCTATTTCCGCATAAGCTCTTGCATAAGCATGAGCTTATGCGGAAACTCAAGCATAAGCTCATGCGCATGCATGAGCATAAGCATAAGCATAAGCTCATGCTTATGCTCATGCGGAAGTAGAGAAGGAGCTTATGCGGAAATAGAGAATGAGTTTCTGCATAAGCTTCTCTCATTCTATAGTTCCGCATAAGCTCATACATAAGCATGAGCTTATGCGGAAACTTAAGCATAAGCTCATGCTCATGCGGAAATAGAGAAGGAGCTTGTGAGGAAATAGAGAAATAAAGAAGGGGGAAATCTTATGCGAATGAGAGAAGGGGGAAAGAGATGAGGGGGAAATGAGAGAAGAGGGAAATAGAGTGGGAACTAGAGAAATAAAGAAGAGGGAAAGTTTATGCGAATGAGAGAAGGGGGAAAGAGATGAGGGGGAAAGAGAGGAGGGGGGAATAAGAGAAGAGGGAAATAGAGAATGAGCTTCTCTCATTCTCTATTTCCGCATAAGCTTCTCTCATTCTCTAGATAAGATGTCACTTCTATAATTGATATCCAATGGGCACAATACTTTTCCTACGCCTTAGCCTAGGTGGTATTGAAATGTTCTCAAATGGGCACACCCATCCGATAAGTACTTGGTTAGATAACATACATAAGGGCGTGTTTTTTTGCGGATGTGCATATCACTACAGGAAAAACGGTGTACAATGCATGATCGACCATGCAAAGCATATCCAATGGTTACAATACATTACAGGCACCTCAAACTAGTTGAAAGATACTTGTGTGCAAAGTGGAGCCCCCATCCGATAAGTACTTGTTTGAATAACACACCTAGGATCGTGTTTTTTTATGGTTGTGCATTACACTAGAGCAAAAATGGTGTTTTATGCTTCATCGACAATGCAAAGAATATCTAATGGGCATAATACTTTGCACACACATTAAACGAGATGGAATTGACTTACATGCAAAATGGCATGCCCATCCCATAAGTACTTGATTGGAGAACATACCTAGCAGCGTGTTTTTTTACGGATGTGCATGACACCAAGGCAAAAATGGTATTTAATGCTCGATCAACCATGCAAAGCATAGCCGATGGGCACAATACTTTTCCTACACCTCAACCTAGGTGGCATTGACATGTTTTCAAATAGGCACATCCATCTAATAAGTACTTGGTCAGATAACACACCTAAGGGCGTGTTTTTTTATGGATGTGCATATTACTAGGGAAAAAACGGTGTATAATGCGTGATCGACCATGCAAAGCTTATCCGATGGTCACAATACTTTGAATGAACTTCAACATAGTTGAAACCAACTTGCGTGCAAAGTGGAGCCCCCATTTGAGAAGTACTTGTTTGAATAACACACCTAGGACATGTTTTTTAATGGTTGTGCATGGCACTAAAGCAAAAATGGTGTTTTATGCTTGATCAACAATGCAAAGCATATCCGATGGGCACAATACTTTGCACACCTTCAACTAGGTGGAATTGACTTACATGCAAAGTGGAGCGCCCATCCAATAAGTACTTGATCGGATAACATACCTAGCATCATGTTTTTTTACGGATGTGCATGACACTAGAGCAAAAATAGTATTTAATGCTCGATCGACCATGCAAAGGATAACTTGGCATGTCCATCTGATGAGTACGTGATCGGATAACTTCTCCCACCAATAAATTAAGTACTAATAAAAAATAATAATAAATGAGTAGATTATTAAAACGAGACTAATCTTCATGTAATTGTTGCTATTGCAGCTCACTTGCAAAGGACTCTCACAAAGGAGATGACTATAGATTTTGTTCCAGGGATGGATGTGATTTTATGTAGCAAAAGAGAAGTAGCGCATAAGCTCATGCATAAGCATGAGCTTATGCGGAAACTTAAGTATAAGCTCATGCGCATGCATGAGCATAAGCATGAGCTTATGCTTATGCTTCTATCAAATTGTTTTCTTTAATGTTGATGGTTGAGACCATGCCACCATTTCTTACTACCTCTGGAGAATATTTCATGCTTGACACATTCTCAGTAGTGATCACCAAAAAATACTTTGATTTGCGCTCCATAAAATACCAAGCATGTTCAAGATATTTGAAAGACACCTTGGAACCAAAATTCCGCATAAGCTCCTTCTCTACTTTTGATTTGCGCTCCATAAAATACCAAGCATGTTCAAGATATTTGAAAGACACCTTGGAACCAAAATTCCGCATAAGCTCCTTCTCTACTTCCGGCATAAGCTCCTTCTCTACTTCCGGCATAAGCTGAGAAGGAGCTTATGCGGAATTTTGGTTCCAAGGTGTCTTTCAAATATCTTGAACATGCTTGGTATTTTATGGAGCGCAAATCAAAGTATTTTTTGGTGATCACTACTGAGAATGTGTCAAGCATGAAATATTCTCCAGAGGTAGTAAGAAATGGTGGCATGGTCTCAACCATCAACATTAAAGAAAACAATTTGATAGAAGTTGTGTGCAAAGGGAAGAATAGCGATATGGTCTACAAGTTACTTGTTACGCACAAGCACTTCCTGAAGCCCTTACAAGATTCAATTGAGGGATCCCAAGAATTACTTAGTGCCTTGGAACCATTGAAGGAAATGTGGGATGCATTTCCAAGTGGTGGTGTTGTACCTTCAATAGTAGTAAGTACGCCATCTATAACATCTAACCCTCAAGTTGTATCGCCAATATCTGTGGCGATAAATATGGTATCTCCGGCAAGAGTAACTACAATATCTGCAGCAGTAACTACAGTATCTCCAACTGTGCCTACACCATCAACTGCTGCAACTATAGGAACAAGGAGTGATCATGGAGCAGATTCCAGTTCCACAGCTATTCCTAGAAAGAGAGAAAAAATAACTCCTACTCCACATGTAAATCGTTCAAGTGTAGGTTATTTAAAACTAGGCAAAAAATTGGATAGTGATGATCATGAGGATCCGCAAGAAGAAGATACAAGTCTCGGAGACTTTTCTACAAGTGTGGCAGACTTACATCCTCCAGAGGATGAGGGGTACATTTGGAGATTTTCACAATTCAGCATGGCCACAATGCTTATTGATCGAGCTTCGTTGTTCACAAATCAAAGAAAGCTAGATAAGACATTTGCACACAAATTGTATGAAGATACGAGGAAAACCAGAACTCCGGTTGCCACTAATGTCACTCTTTGTCCTATGGCATTTAAGAGACTTCAAGAAGATGATCCTACATTGCATGATGTCACATTTCAAAAGCACATGGACTCTCTTGATGCTTTTGAGAAATTTAGAAGGAGTGACTTTGTTCGTGGAGATTCTTTGTACCAAAGTCAATATGGGACTGACATTGAGAAGAGATACATGCTAGCAAAGAATAGATTCTGGGAAAGATGCAGGTTTGAGCCCATTGATGGGCAACACTTTTGTGAAGCCTGCAGGATTGCCCTTGATGAGGGAAGAAAAGGAAACTTGCCACAGATTGAGTGGATGGAAAAGTTTCAACGGGTCATTTGTCATGTATGCATATTTAACGATGACTCGAAGTACATTCTAGAATCATAAAGGTTGAATTTAGCTCCATTTAGGCTGAAAAAAGGCTCTTCTCTTTCTGAGATCCTGATAAAGGCAAGGGAGTTATGGGTGGGCTGTGGAAAGCCACAAACAGTGAAGGGTAGGAGACCTACATCTGAGTACATGCCAAAGAGGACTTGGTTCTATAGATGTTTGAAAGGTGTTGTAAGAAATATGCAAGGCATAATAAGTAATAAGGTTGAGGCAAAGGATATGAACACCACCATTGCAAGATACAGGGATGTTACTTGCATTGTCCTCCGCGAGGACTTAGTGATGTTTGCCAAGCATATGAAATAGGAAAGATATCCTTTGAGGCACTAGAGCACACTGCAACTCAGAGGAAAGAAATAATGAAACCGATATCTATTGTTTGGTGGAGAGCATTAAGGTTTGTTCCAGATGCAATAACAAAAGAAGTATGCAAGAAGATCCTAAGCGGTGACTACTTCTTTGGAAACAAGGGCAAGCATAGCAACTTGGATGAAGTAGTCACCCAAATGATTCAAAGTGAGGCTGCTCTCTAGACACTATTGTTGTTATTGAAATCTGATGATGAGTTAGCTGGCAAGTCAATTAATGTGGATAAGAAGAAAGCACTTAGTCTAGGTCAACTCCTTGATAAGACATGGGCTAGAAAGTGGTTGGCTTCAATGGATGCAGATGCCACACCAACAAAGGATCTAAGAGCTAAAATGCCAAAGGTTGTTGAGACAAAATATATGGACATCAAGAAAAAGGCCTTGCAGTCCACTGCCCAAGGTAGAGAAATTGGTGGTTTAGATGATGGTTCTCCTTTCAGCTTCTCCTATGATATCTTGCTATCAGAGAATGATACAAATTTTGCACGCATCAATGGCATTGATACAGAGCATTTCATAACAATGAGCGGTCATGCTTGGGAGAAGCCATGTGTATTTTTCATAGATGAATTGCAAGACCTTGCAGTGTCACGAATAGTTGAACTTGTGCGGTTTATCATAGAAGGTCCTATGGCAGATAAGAAAAGATTAATGTTGGTCCTGTTTGTGATAGAATCACAAAGGGATGCCTTGTATGCAAGTTTGACATCTGCATTTGGGTATTTACTTTCAAAAGTATACCATGGTATAGTCCTACGCAATCATATGACTCTTGAAAGGCACTGCCATTCAAGTCTTACAACCTTTCTTAATGTGCTTCTTATCCAAGGGTGGTGGCAATCTAATCAAAATTCCTTTAAGGACTCTCAAGCTTCATTACTTTGAGGACAATAAGGTTAAACTATCGGCAGGGAACAGTCTCGCGAGTCACCACCCTTATATTCTCTCCGTCTCCACGCCTTTCTGTATCAGTCCATACATCAGACCTTTTGTCCTTCTTTCCATTTTCTCCTTGGTCTCCATCATTTCCCTCAAGATCAGTTTCATCATTCCGTCCATATCCCTCGTCTAATAGACTTTTACTCAAGCTTTATCTGCCGTGCGAAATTGCATTTATTCCTTTGGATTCTAGGAACATTTACAAGAGTGCTTTGGGCTTTGAGGTAGCACACTGGTCCTTGCCGTGCTGGGGTCAGGTGAAAAAAGACATTGCTAAAAAGATAGTCCGGCAAGTTTCAAATTGGTATCCTCAGGCAAGCCCAGGTCACAATCTTTCAACAACAATTCTTCATCACATGGGAGCGTCAGTTCCTCTTCGGAACCTCCTTCACTCTCTCGTGTGTTGATGACCCCTTCCAACACTTGAACTGCTTGCTTGGCTCACTAAGTGTAGGATTACACCTTAGGGTATTTTTGTAATGCCTTCTTGCAATATATTTTGTTCACTAGCTTTCCTAAAACCCCCTCTCTGCTTTCATACATAAAATTTTGTAAGATTACATGCGTAATGCATTGTATGCCAATGTAGTGCATCGGAAAATTTAGAAGTATATCTTAATAATACTCAACACATTAGTTATAATGCTTACGCTAGCGCATAGGAGTGTGTATGTGGTATATAAAGGCATATAAAAAGTCTCTATTCACCCCTGGATAAAATACATCTGTTCCCATCGGCTTCCTGTACCCAATGAAATGCACATAGATGGTATGGGGACCATTATTCCCAGTAAGACGCTGAGAACTCACAGCAAAATATCCAAAATTGAGACATTCCACCCCATCATACACTAGACCGAGGAGATTCAATGCAAAACTTGAGTTGAAACACAACAAGACAAAGTGCCCACAGACGCGTTTACTGAACTTTAAAAAAAACTTACGGACGGATCTATTTGCACGTCTATTTGCGTGTCTAGAGACCCGCATCTAACAGCGCGTCTATATAGCAGACAGACACGCATGTAGATGCACATCTAGATGCCTAAATAGATGCTTTGCTTAAAAATTTAAAAAACAGATAGACGCATTGTTAAACGCGTCTATAGATGCATTTAGAAACGGTCTTATAGACACGCAAATAGATGCTCCCCGAACAGACAAACACATATATAGATGCATTTATAGGCGCACTGATAGATGCGCTACATAATATATATTTTTTAATTTACAGAATGCTGTGTATGCTATATAGTTACAGGAATCCCATTTTCACATTGTATAATTCAATTCTTACAGCCAACCACATTTTAATTACAATTCCAAATAAAACATTACAACTCCAAAACGCAATAAAATTGAAAGCTCAAAAAGAGCTTGTATGTACATATAGCACGAAGCTAAGCCACGTCATGTGGCTTCAAGTACAAAAAATAAGAGGAGTGTATATACAAGAGGCACAAAGCCAAAAGCCAGTACAAAGACCATCCAAAGAGGTTGGTTGATGAGACCCTCATTGTTGTTCGCTCTAGGTATCCTAACCCCCCCAATCATCAGTTCACAGATAAATGGGCCAAGTCAAAGATTGTTACGATACTTGGCAATAAAAGATCTTCGCTTAGGAGGTAGGCACTAGCGGAGCTTGCTAAGCTCGAGGGAGGTCAACCACCAAGGGGCCCACCCCACAGTGCTCACAAGCATGAGTGGAAGAAAGCAATGAAGTCAGCGAGGGAGGACCCCAGTTTGTTGCACGTGGAGGCACGAAGGATCTAGATGGAGCAATATGGAAGCGTGCATTTTGGAGCACGGGATGTTGAATCATGGGAGGCCAAATTTGTAAGTATCGATCTCAAATTATATTGCTTATGTAGTTTATTAGGAGGTTGTTTCTTTGTACTAACCCCTCTGCAAATTGTATCGTCTTGCAGCTTGAGATCATGGGAAAATACCCTATGCCTGTCGAGATAGCCTACCACTGCCACCATCGCAGAGGAGATACATGGAAGCACTTCTATCATGATGGGTTGATTACTGAGGAGCAATATATTCGGGCTACTGGAGCGGCCCCCAACGTATTTGAAAGTAATTAAATAATGTCAATATTATAAGTAAAGATTTCATTTTTCATAGATTGATATATGTTGTCCCTTGTTTACAGGTCCCTACACAAGAAGACGAGGAAGAAGATGAGGAAGGAGGCAGAGAAGGGAGCGCAGAAGGGAGCGTGGAAGGGAGCGAGGATGTGGAGAACATAGATTAGTCATAGAAGTAGTGCTAGCTACTCTTTTTTGTACTTAAAGCCACTCGTAATTGTTAGCAATTACAGAGTGCATGAAGGCCATGATGTCCTTCCCCTGGGCATAGAAGATCATACCATCACCCGGAGGCACGTCCAAATCATCTGAATCATCATCGTCCCCACCATCACCCCTCCCAAAGCACTGTGCCATGCATCCCCCACCGCTCTCCCTGCTACTATGCCTGCTACCGTGTCATGTCGAGCTAGCCCATGGAGCACTCCCAGCTGGAGAACTAAGTCTCGACTACACAGACGGCTCTGTGAGACAGAAGGACCTCCTGACGGCATGAGGGAAGGGGCATAAGATGACATCGGGGAAGGGGCATAAGCTAGCATGGGAGAAGGGCCTCGACTGTGTAGCCGGCTGGGTTGTGTTGACTCCACTGGGGTAATCTCAGCTAGTGTGGGGTGGTTTGGAGTCTGTAGTGCCGACTACTGGGGGGTGTTTAGAGTACCCATCATATACCCGTATAATTCCATAGGACTGGGAGAGTGCCCTAAAAGTTATATAAGTACCTAAAAATAGACTCCCGGAGATCAGGTGAGCCCGAAGAGGCTTCTTGGCCACATGATGAACTGGAAAAAAGAAAAAAAGACAATTACTGATGAACTAAGAAGAAAGGGGAAGGGAAGAAAACAGTACTGTCGGAGCACGTCTATAGAAGCGTCTGAGAAGCGCATCTATTTTTGCGTATAATAGTGCATCTATAGATGCGGCTATCTGTGTCTGCAAATAGTCTAGACGCACCTGTAGACGCGATTTTAGATGTGCTCTGAGATGCCTCTATAGACGCGCTCCAACCGACGGACTATTCTAAAAAGTAGAAAAGGACATGTGCCAGATACAAAAACGTAACACTGATACCAAAATCATTCGTTTCTTGGATACGACAAAGGACAAATCCAAAGAGAGCAACTTCCAAAAAAGATCAACCATAAAGAGACTTACCTTGGATAGAGGTATGGAAGATTCTTCTCCTTCTTCAAAGTTTCTTCTCTTCCTTGTTCACCCTCTTCTGTTGTAAGCCTGGAAGTAAGTGTGGGTGCCTTCCTCTTAAGCATCGAAACTGTGGATCTGTTAATAACAAAGCAAGCGAGTTGCGCGAAGTATAATTAATGTGAAGAAAAGAAAAGCGAGCCTGCTAAAAGCAGATTTGAAAACTTCATCTATAAGCGCATTTAATAGCACGTCTAAATACACGTGTAATTGCGCGTCTAGATACATAGAGCAGACATGGTTCTAGATGTGCCTATAGATGTGCACCACAGAATAGACAGACGCGGTTTTAGACACGTCTTTAGATGTGTCACAGAGTTTTAAAATTAAATATTTGAAGAAAAGCAAATTTTTTTGGGTTGTTTGTTTGTAGGATGTCTTCATCTTCAACAAGTACCTCCAGTGAGGATGAATCCCTCCGTATCCACCATCACGAAATGTGGTTGGAGCAAAAAATCAAATGTATGTGTGATCGATGTCAAGGAAACATGTATCGTGCATGCAAGATTACACTCAATCACATCTCAAAGTATGGAGAATGGGATGCAACCATAAACATGGTAAGTGTAAAAGAGTTAAGGTTGATTGAGATACCTATGGGTGTTCATATGTTTGAGTTATTATTCTGTTTTAATTTAATATAGGATGCAGTGCCACACCCGCATATGTTGCCCTATGCTTGCGGTGAGGAGGCAAAGCATCGGCGATATGAGGTGGGATCTTCAGGAGGGACCATTATGGATGCATGGAGTGATGGTGAGAGTAGCCCTCCGCCATTACCTCAAGAAGCCGTGGAGGAGGAGGTGTTTGATGATATGGTGTGGGATTTATATGTCCATCAATCCGAAGGGAGGGATGATAGCATGGAGCAGGATGATCTTTTTACCGCAGTATCGACTCCACTATTTGAGGGGTGCACTTTCTCTGTTCTACATGCCTCCCTTGGGTTACTAAACTTGCAAACCATCTATGGATGGAGCAATGCAAGTTTGAATGCATTACTCAAGTAAGCTTTAAAGTCTATTTTGCAAACATGGTGAATTATGCTAGTGGGTCAATTACTCGAATGCTTTTCCTCATTTATGGTCTTCACATGTAGGCTATTGTGTAAAATGCTTCCAAGGGAGAATAAATTACTGACCTCAAGAGATATGGCAAGGCAACATGTGACCTCTCTTGGAGGATTAGATTACAAGCGCATCCACGCGTGCGTCAACGATTGCATTTTGTTTTGTGGACTACATAAGGATGCAAGAGAGTGCCCTACTTATGGAGAGGCAAGATATAGAGCAGATCTCAAAACTTTGGACGTTCCTCGTAAGGTTCTATGACATTTTCCCATAATCCCTCACATCCAACATATGTTCAAGTGCAAATCCATTGCAGAGCTCATGTCATGGCATTCCTCCCATTGATCAACTGATGGCAAGTGGAGAACTCCCGCAGACTCTCCTGTGTGGAAGCATATTGAAGACACATGGCCAAGCTTCAAGGAAGAACCTAGGAGCTTGAGACTTGGATTGGGTGTAGATGGTGTGAACCCATTTGGTCTCAAAAGCACCTCTTACAGTGTATGGCCAGTGATATCGATGAATTATAATCTTCCACCCTCTATGGCTATTAAGAAAAGACATGTTATGCTGTCCCTTCTAATTCTAGGGAAACATAAAGCCAAAAATCTTGATCTTTATTTGGAGCCTTTGATTGATGAGCTAGAGATACTTTGGAGAGGTATCGAGGTGCATGATGTGAGGAGGCCTCCCTCGTCATGAGACTTCAACTGCAAAGCAGTCTTGATGTGGATGATGCATGACTTCTCAGGCTATGGCGAGTGTTCAGGTAAGCATTGCACTTCTAATTATGAATAGGCAAAGGATGTGGCACCCTAAACCCACCTTCAACTCTTAATTGCATCTATTGTTCAGGTCTCACTACATCAGGTTACCATGCATGTCCTGTTTGTGGTCCTTCTCTAGTTGCCTCACGGGCAGACGCATTGAATAAGGTCATCTATGACTCCATCGATTTCTCCCACCTGATCATCCTAGATATGTTGCCCCTTGGAATGAAGTCCTCCCACAATCACTCACCGCGGGAGATTGGATGAGAATTTGGGACGGTTCCTCGACTCCTCCAGCACTTGGCATGAGCCGGTAAGGGTTTGTAACTATTGTGTGCTATATTGGCTGGAAATAAAGATTGCCCGCTAACACCAGCTTTTGTTTAGATACTCCATCTTTTATCGTTTAACATATTGGTCCCACCTCAAGATCAATCACCTGCTTGATCCCATGCATATCTTCAAGAATGTGGCATCTACCATTTGGGAGCATTTGAATGGGACACAAGATTTCGTAGGCATAAGTGAGGATCTACGTACCACAGGGAGGATGCATGAAGCTTGGTCACAAGAGAGACCAAATGGGTGTGTTTTTTTACCTCGTGCACCGTGGAGGTTATCAAAGCTAGAGATGGCGGCAGTGAAGCATGCTACTACTACAATTCATACTAGCACTGGATGCATGACGTGTTTAAAGGGAGCCTTTATAAAGAGCAAGAAAAGAGGTGTAGAGCAATTATATGGCTTGAAATCTCATGATTGGCACAAGATGCTCCAAGTAAGTATTTTATGTGCGTAATATCTTTTTCCTTTCAAATTTGTGAGTGAATAATTATAAGCAACCAATCAACCACCTCCTCGTGGGTTCAGTTCATACTACGTACTAGCATTTCTTGTAGTGCATCGAAGGACGTGAAGGATTGTATTTACAAGATGGGCGAGCTTGTGGGGTACTTTACATGATACAAAATATGATGTGTATCAATGCTCCATGCAAGGTGTTCATATTGCTAATATGGTGTACTTTTTCATTTCTAGGCATGTGAGCTCAAAGGAAATAGATCCCACCACGCTTGAGAATGCTCGAGTTATGTCAATGGAGGTGGTTTGTTAAGTGGAGGAGACATTTCCACGTTCTATTCTCACAAGCCAACTACATCTTTTAGTGCATTTGGTGGATAAGATTGCTATATGCGGTACTATACATGCACGATGGTTGTTCTTCCTCGAGCGCTTCATGAAGACCTTGAAGGGCTTCGTGAGACAAAATGCAAGACCCGAAGGTAGCATGGCCGAGGTTTTGTTGGTACAAGAGTCACTTGTACATATTTCTGAGTTTCTTGTTGATGTGGATAGCTCTCTCCCACGACTATGGAGAGATGATGAAGACTTAAGGATGACCTCTATTGTGCCTCAAGGGAAAGGATGCAACAAAGTAATAGACACAGAGTTGCATAATAGTATCAACCTCTATTGCGTGCTTAATAGTGATGTGATGAAAAGATGGGTGACAAGATACGAGGATGCAAAGGTAAGAAGACAAGAAGAAAGGACCCTCTTTCGTACACACCACGGATCTCGTCTGCCATACCCTCAATATCTAAGAGCACTTCCAAAGGATATTCATGGGGATTGGCTACTTGATGAAATGGAGAAAGCAGAGAAAGACGAGGGGATGCATATCACAATGGAAGAATGGGAGTATGCTAGGGGATGCATGAGCAAGGTCGGTATATATAATGTTATGCATAAGTTAGGAGATTTCAATAATTTAGATTGCTAAATTAATTGATTTTTTCTTGGTGTAGGGCACTATGTTCAATGCTATATGGTGTGAGGGCAAGAATTTGAACACAACGGATTGATGATAAGAGAAACACACAAGATTGTGGCATCATTGCTAGCTTTGAGGGAGCCAATGGTGGATAATAATAGATGGTGGCATGTCATACCTATTATGCCACGTTCCAAAGTGATGTATAGTACATTTACTAATATGGAGCGTTTGGAGGAAGATCGTGGCCATGGATATGATGATGACCGTGATACGAGAGAGGAGGATGATCATGAGATAGGAGATACAGATATTGAGGCCATTACCCGTGAGGACGAGCCTACCATTGGTGATGCTGATTTTGATGAGCACATGAGTAGCACAAGTAGTAGTGGGTTGAATGTATTTGTAGATCTAAACACTTGTTTGGATTTTGAAGTAGATAGTTTGGCAAGGGTTGATCTCATTGAGGATGAGATTGAACCGTAGCCCATCATTGATATTGGCAAAACTATTTTACATATTGTCTCATTCTCCTCACCTCACTTAATTCTTGTATATGTGGGTTTCAAAAAAAGCATTGATGTTTTTGTTAAAATTATGTGCTTTGGTCATCATGGGCAATGTTTGGAAAGAAGTGATGTACACCAAAATCTTTATGTATTCTCTGTTTTGTGTCTAAATACACGTCTAAATATGCATCTAATTCTCAGTGTAGACGTGCTAATAGACGCGTTAATATAAGTGCAAATAGATGCATTGACAAACGCAGTGTTAGAAGGGGGCCCGTATTTTCTCAATGTAGATGCATAAATAGACATGTCAATACACGTGCAAATAGACGAGCTGTTAGACGTGCTATTAAATGTGCTCGTAATTTCTCTATTCAAGCAATGCCTATAGACATGCCAGCTATTTTGCGTGTCTATCAAGCGCATCTATAGTTGCTTTGTGTTGTTGTGGAAACCGCCCTAAAGTAAAATAATATCATGTTTATTTGCTTATATATGGTACCTAAGTAGCTTTCACCTATATCAAAAAATAAAGCAAAGATGTCAACCAATAGCTAGACATGCACCCCAGCTCTCTAACCATCATGATCTGTATATTCCTAAAGGTAAATGACTATACTATTAAATAAGTCAACTTAGCGACTGACTACTACACAATTATGTACCTGCTACCCATGCACCTCTCTCGGTGGTGAATGTAAATGATGTTGCCACCCTATCATATCATATTACAATGACAATACATATCATATTATAGTAACAATAGATGTGTCAACCTATATATAAAGAAGAAATTAAAAGGCTTCACCAAGCCACAAATTAAAAAGAACATTAGTTATTGTACATCTGATAATCCATAATTTGAAGAAAAAATAACAATGTGTGAACTCATAAAGCTCACAAAAATCATACATTGTCGAAATTCTAGAGACGACATTATTTGAATGGAATATGGAATGAGCTCATGAAAATTATACAAAAAAAGACACTGAAAATTTATCACCCAACAAAGTTTGAAGAGGCTTTCAAAGAGTACTAGCATACTGCTAGGTTCTTCTTGATGCTAATTGTAAAACCTCTTTGTATACAACATTTGTGGTACAACTCATTTCAGCATCCTCATCACTAATCCGATCCACACTCTCTGGAAGGAATACTTTGACTTCATTTGATGATCAAACATGTGAGAAAGCCACGTATAATTGCCCATGACTAAACACCGATGTCGCCAAGTATAAGCCTAGGATAGACATTGTTTGGCCTTGTGCCTTGTTTATCTGTTAGATATGCTCAATGCCCCACCCTCCTAGTAACCACCAGTGGTCCAAGGTGCTCAAGTTGGAACGCCCCCATATGAGGAGAAGCCATGTGTGAGCCCAAAACACTGGATGGATCCTGACTTGCATGTCAGATGAGGTCTATCAAATGAGACCGTTGATGGTAGAAAGGTGATCTATGTGAGTCTAGCCTATGGGCTAGGCAGGGTAGGAAGCTGGTAGCACAACGAGGCACATTGGTGGGGGTTCACGGGAGAGATCCCTCGAGGCGACAGTATAGGGAATATTTTCTAAATATTCCATAGACGACTAGTTGGTTCCGTTGACTAAGTTGACTGGTCGGCTCCACTAGCTAGGTTGACTAGTCGGCTCCACCGACTACGTTGATTTGACTACCGCCCCTGATAGCTATCAAGAGGCCACCTTCCCAATTCCTTGTATCCATCAGATCAGATCTTCCAGCTAGTAGCTCTTCACCTAGTATCTGTCTAGATCGCCATCTAAGCTCCACTGTGGGAGCGCACGGGTGGACGGAGCCATCATCTGTACTACAACAGTATTGAAGGAAAATTTTGTTCCTCTTCAATTTGCTGTGTACTCTCTATTCTTTGTTTAGTTTTTGTTCCACTGCGCCATGTAATTTAACATTATCGTCATGCCAAATGCTAGTTGAACAAGAAATTTTCTTCTTCTCATATCGAATGGAAGTTTCAAGTTACTGGGAATGAAAGTTACTCTTGGAATGAACATCCTATCTCCAACAATGGTACTAGTGAGAATCTCAACTTCCAATACCTTCGTGTGAAAGTCTTTGCATATCAACCGAGTCCCATGGCATAATCCCTGTCGAGCATTCAGATTGCACAACAAAATGAGGGGAGCATTTTGTTTCAAAACCAACCAAAATCAAGAGGCTCATTCAAGCTTAAGCAAGGGCTTTGCAAGCATTGCAAGTCCAGTAAATGAAATCAATCAAATTAGGAATTGGCAAACTCGATTTGGGAATGGTCAAAAATACTTTGTCTTTGAATAATGCCTTGGATCATGGGATGGGGTCCCATGAACCTACTGCCTATGATAACAAATGGTTTTGCCCTCAACTAAAGGTGACGTGTGTAGTAGTAAAAGGATAGCCCTCATGGAATCTCTAAGGGGTCTTGATTTTGGCCATGATTTGCACATTCTAGCACTTGAGCCATACATCAATTTCCAACACTTGAGGCATATAGTGGCTTTGCCCACGCAATGTTTCTAGCTACAATCCAAGCATCAAGCAATCTCATATTCTGTATCCAGAGACATCATGGGGGGTAGAGCCTCTTTTTGGTAGTCTCACTAGCAATATGTATTGAAAAAAAAATGTATTCAATCATTATATTCTTCCTTGCTATATGAATGCTCTTAATACATCCAAATTGTAAAACTACTTCAATACGACTTCTTAGTTATATTGTATAATAACCTCCATATGTATGTTCACGAGACAACAAAATAGAGACCTGGCAGCCCAAAAATGATAGTGCATTGATGCACTGCCATTTTTGGGATACCAGATACCAGGCCTCTTTTTTAATGTCTCACGAGCATAAGAACAAGGACTTGTGTTCCTTACCTTTCTTTCCAATGGGGGTCTTGATTTTGGGGGGTGTATGCCAAGAATTGATAAACAACATTATTTGATGCATATAATAGATAAAATAGGCATGAAAACATCTAAATTGGCTCTTGCCATTCGATTTGATGTATGACATGACCCCATTTGGATTTGTAATTCCAAAGATACGGGGTCTTACTTTTAGCGCTTGAATGCTTGAAATAGGCAGCGTGTCAACGCACTACCTATTTCATACATTTAGGCCTCAAAAGTAGGACCCCATGTAGGACCACATAAGGTCATACTTTTGAGGCCTAAATGCATGAAATAGGTAGCACGTTAACAGGCTACCTATTTCAGAAATTCAGGCCCTAAAAGTAGGACCCCGTATCTTTGAACTTACAAATCCCAATGGGATCATGTCCTATATCAAATTGAACGATAAGAGCCAATTTACATGGTTTTTATGCCTATTTTCTCCATCAATCAAAACTGTATGCATGAATATATACATCAAGATATGCATCAATATATGCATCAATGTATACATATGTATGTATGGAGTATGTGTGTGTGTGTGTGTGTGTGTGTGTGTATGTGTGTGTGTGTGTGTGTGTGTGTATAGATACATACATACAGACACACAACAAGACAAAGCACCTACAGACACGCACACAGATGCATTTACTCAACTAAAAAAAAAACTTACAGGCGCGTCTATTTGCACGTCTATTTATGCATCTAGAGACCCGCATCTACATAGCAAATTTTGTCTGCTTGAACAGAATGTTGTGTATGTTGTGTATGCTATGTAGTTACAAGAATCCCATTTCCATGAAATATTTAAGTCTCCTTTCATGGATTTATAAATTTATCACATTAAGAAAATAATTAAATTAACAAATAACTTAGGTAGAGCTAGAATTTCTAAAGTAGGATTATTTCAAATTCTTGCATGTAAGTGCAAAAGTATAGAACAACACGAATAGATGGTGTGATAGATGCATTTATAGATGCCAAATAGACGCCCCTTGAACAGACTGACGCATATATAGACGCGTCTATAGACGGTCTGATATACATGCTACATAATATTTTTTAAATTTTGTCTGCTTGAACAAAATGCTATGTATGTTGTGTATGCTATGTAGTTACAAGAATCCCATTTCCGTGAAATATACATGAAATATTTAAGTCTTCTTTCATGGATTTATAAATTTATCACGTTAAGGAAACAATTAAATTAACAAATAACTTAGGTAGAGCTAGAATTTCTAAAGTAGGATTATTTCAAATTCTTGCATGTAAGTGCAAAAGTATAGATTGAAAAAACGATTTTTATGTGAATATGATAGTGCCACAAAGTGAGCTTTTGATTTGGGAATAATATTTTCTGAAAGTCAAATTTTGATTTGGGAAGGATATTTTCACAAAATAAACTTTTCATTTGGGAAGGATCTTTGGGCTTCGTTCAAAAACAACAGAAAAAGTCCAAAATTAATGAAATAGGTGTTACATTTGGGTTAGTGAAGGGATTGTGACATACCTTACAACTTCATGGTGTTCATAATGGGGAAAAGTCATATTGGTGAAGAGAGTATACATTTGAAATCTGGGCATGAGTGATTTTTCTCCTGAGTCTACTCCTTATGAAATACATGAAAGGTAACCATGAGTCTATAGGTCTGTTACATAAATTGGAATATGTGCATGGTCTTTTTTTGGATTCATAGGCTATGAATCTCTGTCCTTGAGTAGAACAACACCAATAGCTACTCAATGGTCACAAAGAGTTATTCATCGTTTGGTTCCTTATAATGCAAGAAGGGGAGCTAGGTGTATGTGTGTGTACCTAGGTGAACATATATGTAATTCAAAAAGGGTTTCTTATAGTAGGACTAAGTTGGTTAAGCCTTTATGCATAGTGATATGTATAGGAGAAGGAAATCAATTGTAAGAAAGAAGAGACTCACAGCGGGAAATAATACTTTGATAAGGGACTGTGAGATTTAACTAGAGGATTTAAAGCATTCCTGGTAGATCAAACATTAAGGTTAGTGAAGGGATTGTGACATACCTTACAACTTCATGGCGTTCATAATGGGAAAAAGTCAGATTAGTGAAGAGAGTATAAATTGAAAATGTGGGCATGAGTGATTTTTCTCCCTTCTACTCCTTATGAAATACATGAAAGGTGACCATGAGTCTATAGGTCTGTTACATAAATTGGAATATGTGCATTGTCTTTTGTTGGATTCATAGGCTATGAATCTCTGTCCTTGAGTAGAACAACACCAATAGCTACTCGATGGTCACAAAGAGTTATTCATCGTTTGGTTCTTGATAACGTAAGAAGGGGGGATATAGTGAGTGCACTTTGAAGAATAGTCATAGGTGGTGGGCTGTAGTGAGTGCATTTTTTGAGGAATAACATCTTATGTTTCCCTTGATAATGTCTCAATCTTTGGATCTATGGGTTCCTTCTTTCTCAAGATAGCTCCAAAATAGGGTTCATGATCCCTTATCTTTGTCGACATCTCTTGAACCCAAGGATTTTACCTCTGCCTAGCATTTGATAAAGATGAATGAATATCCATTTTTAAGCTTTAGTAATTTGTAAATAAATAGAATTTGCTTCCCATCAAATAATGCATGTATGGATGCAAGTGATTCTAAATCATGGTAACTTTTTAGATAGTGCCATAACATGTTTCTATAGCTATCATAAGTTAATAAGCCCTTGGGTTTAGATTCTACGAACCGAGATAACTTTTTACATATTTGCGTGCAAGGACAATATGTGGATAGAAAACATTTTATATTTGTTAGTAATGTTATGAGTCTTGTTGTAAATTATTAATTCATTGCTTGTACTTCGTCTTTCTACTTACATACATTAGATTCAAAACCAAAAGGCTTGGCACTCTAATGCGGACAATTTGTGTAATGCGTGAGAGCTTGAGAGACGTTCCACATGCAAAAGAAACCTAGCTCATGTGCATGTAAAAGTTCTTGTGTCCCAGCGCGTTTCGACCTCTGCTGCGTGCAGCATTGGTCGTGGGCAGGGCGTCGCTTGTTTTAAAGGTGTCACAGTGCGGTGGAAGAAAGACACTCGTTGGGATACGATGGTGCAAAAAAAAGCACGTGTGGAACGTTCCGAGGACCAAATTCAAATCAGGCTGATCTGCTCGGATCTCATAGTCTTGGATGAGCAGGCAGACCGTGACTTCCGTGGCATATCACCAAGACTCTTTCAGAGCGCCTACTCGTATATAAGGAGAAGCACGGTTGCCAGGCTCCTCCATTCATCCATCTGCCGTCTATATTCCTGCCTTCCTTCGTGTATACACTCCCTCTATCGGCTACCTAGTGCATCCAATGGCCAAGTCCGCAGCTTCTGCTTGGGTCTGCTTACTTGTGGCGGCCATGATCATGATCAGCTGCATGGCGCCCGTCTGCAAGGCGCAGACCTGCCAGACCAACGGTGCGTCTCCGACCAGTGCCGACGCCAACACCTGCGTGAACTACATAAGGAACCTGGGGAGCAGCCAGTGCTGCCAGACCAACGGATCGGGATGCACCACCATGTTCACCTCCGGCACAGCTTCCGTGGACATCTGCGGGAGCCAAGGCGGATGCACCACCTGCGCCAACGCGGGCACCGCCCTCGACACCATCCTTGCTAACTGCCCGGCCAACGTCAATGGCGTCAGCCGCGTGGCAGGGACCCTCGCCTCTTCCGGGTTCACCTTCCAAATCGTCCATTCCTAGGATGTAACTGTGAGATCAGCAAGATCGATTATGTAATAATGTGCAGCCGGCAGATTTCTCTTCTTGCACTCAAAGATGTCCCCCTTTGAATCTGCTTATAATAAACCACGGTTCCTGATCTTGAGAAGGCAAGCCCGGTGAAGCACAATATGTGTGTGTGTCTCTGCGTGTGTGTGTAAGAGAGAGCGGTTATATATATTTGGGCCGAGATTCTTCAAATGCTAGCCTCGCTTTAGCTTGGACCTATGTCTATCTATCTGACAAGTGACTCGTTTCAAAACGGCTCCGTAGTTTCAGAGTGAAGTAGCAGAAGTTTGCTTTAATGAAAATGCTATTTGGATGCATGGTATGTGGAAAGCTGCTGGCGTGCTACTGTCCAACATAGAAGTAGCTTGAATAGGGATCACTTGAATATTCGCTAAAAAATGTCTCAAACTTTCTCCTATTACCAAAAGACGCCTGAAACTCTTCCTTGAATACCTTGAATAAAGTGTGTATCTAAGGTCCCCCGCAACCATGCAATCGCAGCAGAGTAGGCCTTTCTCCGGTTTCAATCAATAAAGCAAACACAAATATGCTAGTGATTTCACAATGTAAAATATAAACCTTCACTCCTATTTCGTGATTAATGCTCTATGAGTAAGAGCTATAGTTTTGATTGTACCACACCCTATTTTGCATAGCATAAAAAAGAAAGGGATGCAATCCTCAAGTTGGCAATACGCATTTGACCTTTCTAGGCATTGCATAGACTCTTGTTTTTAAATACCTTGGTTTATGGTTTATTTTGTTGAATAAGATGGCATGATATCTAGCTAGTAGAGATCAAAAAATTATGCATAGTTTGCATGCATAGCATAAAAAAGAAACGGATGCAATCCTCAAGTTGGCAATACGCATTTGACCTTTCTAGGCATTGCATAGACTCTTGTTTTTAAATACCTTGGTTTATGGTTTATTTTGTTGAATAAGATGGCATGATATCTAGCTAGTAGAGATCAAAAAATTATGCATAGTTTGCATGCGTACCTTCCTTTAGCAGGTTGTACAAACTCTTACCATGGCCAGTTCGTGCATGTGTTTTTGTGTGCATATATACATGTGTATGTGTGTTGCATTCAAGTATGCATATGTGCATGTGTGTGGTAGTCTAAGAGCTTGTGGTAGTTCATGAGTTCATCAAAGTTCAAGAGATTAGAGGTGGTAATCCAAGAGGTAGTGATAGTCCAAGAGTCCAAGGGTGGCACAAGGAATAGTCCAAGAGCCCATGCTAGTCTAAGAGCCTAAAGGTTATACTCTTAAAGAGCACTTATTTGCACTTAAAACTTCTTCGAAGTATTAAAAAGTCATTTAAAGAATTGGAAAGTACTTTAAAGAACTGAAAAGTACTGGAACCTATTTTAAAGTACTTGAAAGCACTGGAAAGTACTTTAATGTACTGGAAAGTACTTTAAAGTACTAGAGGCTACACAATAACACTTGAAAGTGCATCGAAGTTCTTTTAATGTCTATCAGTGTACTTAATTTTACTTCAAATTACTTGAAAGTGCTTCAAATACTTTGAAAATAATTCAAAGAACTATGCAGGTCTCACGAGCAATTTGCTTAATTTTCTCAATACTCTGTGGATAGTGAAAAATTTTATCTGTTCCTTATCTCTTATCATTTCTTCTATTGAATATGCCCATGCAGAAAATATATGAAGATACTATGACCACAATTGCAGATGCAGAGAGAAAATGTCTATTCACAAAGGCATTGCTGCAAGAAGTCAAGCTTGGTGATCTACGTTCTATATATAGCCCACACCCCATGATCCGGATAGACTTAACAACATTACTTTCTATGGGGAATGTGTGGCTTGTGGCTTCCCTTTTGAGGGTCAGGATGTGCTTAGTGTCTACATGCTTGCATGTAGACATGAATACCACCCTTTGTGCATTGCTAGTGCAAGTACAACCACATGTATATGTGTGAAGCCTATTGGCTGTTGCAGTAAGAGAATTCCAAAGCTTGGTGTCTACCCACTAACCATAAATGCTTGGTCATCACTATCCTTTGGAAGATAAGCTTGTCGAGGAGTTTTTATATGATGTATGAGAATGTAAGAAAATAATACAACGTCTGTGCTCAACAGATAATAGGATCTCGTATGCAAGAGAGAGAATAAGATAGTATGGAGAATCTAAAACTTGATTACTGTAGAATTGATACAATAGATGGTGTTGCCTCCCAGCGGTGCGCTCCTATGAAAGAAGCTTCGATGGCGGAGTGTGAAAGAATGAACTTTAAATGAAAGAGAGAATGAAGAACGTTCTACTTATAGTGAACCTAAAAGAACTAAAAAAACCTTAAAAACTAGAAAAAGCTGACTTGACCTAAAAGCTACCCATTTCCTATAGAACTCTACTTCTCCTCATTCTCACTCACAACTTTCTTGGAGCTCCTCCACCACCTTCCCACTGTAGGGGTTAAAGGTCACTATGCCTTTAACTCGGCTATGTACAATACTCAAACACATATATAAATGAATGAAAAAGAATATTAGGGTGTTCCGCACCCCACTAAAACTTGTGTGGCTCTCTGTTTCTCTCTCTCCCTCTTCCGTTCGTGCTTCCGTTGAGAGCACTCTTAACTGGTATTAGAGCCCGGGTGATCTAGCTGAGCGTGCGTGAATGCTTGAAGCTCAGCAGCTTTGTAGGAGGAAGGAGAAGCTCTGTGGGAAGCTTTGTGGGTGAATTTACTTGCATCCGAGTGTGTAGAGAACTTGGAGGAACCTTTGGAAAAGTCACTTTGGCTTTGCGAAGTGGTTTTGAGAGCCTGTTAAGTGGTTTCAAAGAAAAAGTCATTTTCTAAGCTTTTTCCTATTTCGTTCGATGATAGATCCCTATTGACTTGTAGAGGCAAGTATTGCTTGCTTTTGGTATCCACTTCACTTCAGGAGCTTGGAAACACCTTCATTCACTACAAGGCACAGGCCATTTTCCGACGAAAATACCGACGCTTTTTACATTAAAATTATTATTTTTTTCACGGCCGCAAACGTCGCTATAAGTGTCGTTAAAAGCGTCGGAAAAGGATCGTCACTATAAATCGTCGCTATATAGCGACACAGGCAAACGTCGCTATATAGTGACGATGTCAAATGTCGCTATATAGCGACACTGTTAATCTTCGCTATATAGCGACACTGGTAAACGTCGCTATATAGCGACGATTAACAGAAGTTAAAAAAAAGGGTTAGTGGGGCTAAATAGGGCTTCCTTTTGGCCCTGTTTAGCCCCACTAATCCTTTTTTTTTTTTAAAGTTACAAAAGAAAGTTTTTTATAACAAAATTTCCCTTACTTGCAGGGTGATACAAAATTGTTCTTGTGAAATGATGAGTAACAAATGCATATACACGTCGGACATATACAACAGTGTTTGTAACAAAATTACCCTTTCTAAAGGGCAATACAAAATTGCTCAAACGAGCGGATATATAAGATGCTACTACCACTATTACTCATCCGAATCCGAATCTGAATCATCTTCGTCTTGTTGGCCTGTTCCTTGGTCCTCGACACCTGCGTCTTCTCCCTCGTCGTCGCCACCTGCGTCTGATCCTTGGCCCTGTTGATCGCTCGCCTCCGATGATGGGACGCTTGAGCTTTGACCCTAAGAGTGAACCATATAAATCAAAAATTAGATTGGAACTTAAATTAAAAAGTGAGATTACAAGTAGGAGTAAACTTATACCGTGTGAGCAGCCACCTCAGCCCAATCGACCGTCGCTCCCATTGCCTCTAGCTCAATGAACCATGGCTTTGTTCCTATTCGAAATGCGCGTCGCGTCTCTGCATCTGTAGGAAGATGGCCCATCGCAGCTTGCTGTGGATCCAATTTACGAGAGTTAGAATTAGCTAAAGTGCATGTAATATGTAAGTAAAACAAATAGAACAATACATTAAATGAGAAATGTAAGTAAAACAAATAGAACAATACATTAAATGAGAAGAGGTAGACTTACCACGATTGCCTCGAACGCATACCGTCCGCCTGCACCAAAGTGCGAAGTACCTACGACATCCAGCTGTCTCTTCGCAACCCTCCTCTGACCCTCGAACATTTTGGGATGGTCCCTATGTTGCTTCTTGAAGTACTTCCAATCAGCTTTGTCTGCCCAGCTGGGTTTAGCCAACCCCTTTGTGATGGAAGTACGCAAGGTTGATCTACGATGCTTCAGGACCAAACCCATGCGCTCTCGCATATAATTGTCATTAAACTCCACATTTGGCGGATTAGGGTATCTTTGTTTTAACTCATCGATCACCGCCTGCTTCTTTTGGGCATCTTGATACCGCCAATCGGTATTTATGCCGCTCTTGAAGTGATGACTCATCAACCTCCTCATGGTAGCCATCACTTCTTTGCCCTTTTTATCTTGTATTATCTCTCTGGCAGATGTGATTTGATAGAAGAGATCCCCTGATGAGTAAGGGGGACTGACGGTAGCAGAGTCTGAAGGAGTGGAACGTGCGTGAGCGCTTCCGGAGCGAGGAGTAGCAGTGGGACTAGGAGAGGGAAAGGGACCTGACTGATACTGTGTCTCCGGACCAAGTGGAGACCTAAAGGAGCGTGAGTGTGCTGACTCGTCTACATCTCCCGAGTCAGCACAACATGAGCCGCTTGTCCTACTCTTCCTTCCCTTGCGAGAAGCATGCACAGGTGATGATCCCGCGGTCGAAGGGGCGCGAGGGGATGGCTGGGCAGTACGTCCACCCGTCGGTGTAGGGGAAGGAATTACTGAGGTCCTCTGAGAGAGCGGAGAAAAGAATCTCGCTGCCTCCTCATCGCTCATCTGCGCTACAAACTCGTCGGGACTCCCGACAAAGCCATGCGCGGCTAGCAAAGGAGTTCCCCGAGGGGTAGTCGCAGTGCTACGTGGAAGAGGAGTCGGACCAGGGGTAGTCGTAGTGCTAGATCTCGGACCAGGGGTAGTCCTCGGGGTAGTCACATGAGAGGAACCAAAGTCCTCTGGAGCATATAGATCGTGAGCTCTCCTCCTGCGAGGCTGTCCATACTCGTCGGATGAGCGGCGTGATCCCATGTCTAACATAGACACAAACACAAAAACAGAAAACAAAAAAACAAACATAAGCATAGGCATAGGCAAGAAGAAAGAAGAGGGAAAGGAAAGAGGGAAAGAAGAGGAAAAGGAAAGAAGAGGGAAAGGAAAGAGAAGAGGAAGAAAAGAGAAATAGAGAATAAGAGTTAGAGAGAATAAGCTCATGCCTATGCATGAGCTTAAATAGAGAATGAGAGAAGGGGGAAATAGAGAAGGGGAAAGAGATGAGGGGGAATGAGAGAAGCATAACCATAAGCTTATGTGGAAATAGAGAATGAGCTTATGCAGAAATAGAGAATGAGATAAGCATAAGCTCATGCAAGAGCTTATGCGGAAATAGAGAATGAGCTTATGCGGAAGTAGAGAAGGAGCTTATGCGGAAATAGAGAATGATTTTCCGCATAAGCTTCTTTCATTCTCTATTTCCGCATAAGCTCATGCTTATGCATAAGCATGAGCTTATGCGGAAACTCAAGCATAAGCTCATGCGCATGCATGAGCATAAGCATGAGCTTATGCTTATGCATAAGCTCATGCTCATGCATGAGCATAAGCATGAGCTTATGCTCATGCGGAAGTAGAGAAGGAGCTTATGCGGAAATAGAGAATGAGTTTCCGCATAAGCTTCTCTCATTCTCTATTTCCGCATAAGCTCTTGCATAAGCATGAGCTTATGCGGAAACTCAAGCATAAGCTCATGCTTATGCTCATGCGGAAGTAGAGAAGGAGCTTATGCAGAAATAGAGAATGAGTTTCCGCATAAGCTTCTCTCATTCTCTATTTCCGCATAAGCTCATGCATAAGCATGAGCTTATGCGGAAACTTAAGCATAAGCTCATGCTCATGCGGAAAGAGAGAAGGAGCTTGTGCAGAAATAGAGAATAAGCTCATGCTTATGCTCATGTGGAAATAGAGAAGGAGCTTATGCGGAAATAGAGAATGAGTTTCCGCATAAGCTTCTCTCATTCTCTATTTCCGCATAAGCTCATGCATAAGCATGAGCTTATGTGGAAACTTAAGCATAAGCTCATGCTCATGCGGAAATAGAGAAGGAGCTTGTGCGGAAATAGAGAAATAAAGAAGGGGGAAAGCTTATGCGAATGAGAGAAGGGGGAAAGAGATGAGGGGGAAATGAGAGAAGAGGGAAATAGAGTGGGAAATAGAGAAATAAAGAAGAGGGAAAGTTTATGGGAAAGAGATGAGGGGGAAAGAGATGAGGGGGAAAGAGAGGAGGGGGGAATAAGAGAAGAGGGAAATCGAGAATGAGCTTCTCTTAGAGAATGAGTTTCCGCATAAGCTCATGCTTATGCTCATGCGGAAATAGAGAAGGAGCTTATGCGGAAATAGAGAATGAGTTTCCGCATAAGCTTCTCTCATTCTCTATTTCCGCATAAGCTCATGCATAAGCATGAGCTTATGTGGAAACTTAAGCATAAGCTCATGCTCATGCGGAAATAGAGAAGGAGCTTCTGCGGAAATAGAGAAATAAAGAAGGGGGAAAGCTTATGCGAATGAGAGAAGGGGGAAAGAGATGAGGGGGAAATGAGAGAAGAGGGAAATAGAGTGGGAAATAGAGAAATAAAGAAGAGGGAAAGTTTATGGGAAAGAGATGAGGGGGAAAGAGAGGAGGGGGGAATAAGAGAAGAGGGAAATAGAGAATGAGCTTCTCTCATTCTCTATTTCCGCATAAGCTTCTCTCATTCTCTATTTCCACATAAGCTCATGCATAAGCATGAGCTATGCGGAAACTTAAGTATAAGCTCATGCTTATGCTCATGCGAAAGTAGAGAAGGAGTTTATGCGGAAATAGAGAATGAGTTTCCGCATAAGCTTCTCTCATTCTCTTTTTTCGCATAAGCTCATGCATAAGCATGAGCTTATGCGGAAACTCAAGCATAAGCTCATGCTCATGCATGAGCTTATGCTGCTCATGCGGAAGTAGAGAAGGAGCTTATGTGGAAATAGAGAATGAGTTTCCGCATAAGCTTCTCTCATTCTCTATTTCCGCATAAGCTCTTACATAAGCATGAGCTTATGCGGGAACTCAAGCATAAGTTCATGCGCATGCATGAGCATAAGCATGAGCTTATGCTTATGCTTATGCTTATGCATGCGCATGAGCTTATGCTTGAGTTAGCATAAGCTCATGCTTATGCTCATGCGGAAGTAGAGAAGAGCTTATGCGGAAATAGAGAATGAGTTTCCGCATAAGCTTCTCTCATTCTCTATTTCCGCATAAGCTCATGCATAAGCATGAGCTTATGCGGAAACTCAAGCATAAGCTCATGCGCATGCATGAGCATAAGCATGAGCTTATGCTTATGCTTATGCATAAGCTCATGCTTATGCTCATGCGGAAGTAGAGAAGGAGCTTATGCGGAAATAGAGAATGAGTTTCCGCATAAGCTTCTCTCATTCTCTATTTCCGCATAAGCTCATGCATAAGCATGAGCTTATGCGGAAACTCAAGCATAAGCTCATGCTCATGCATGAGCATAAGCATGAGCTTATGCTCATACATGCAGCATGAGCTTATGCTCATGCGGAAGTAGAGAAGGAGCTTATGCGGAAATAGAGAATGAGTTTCCGCATAAGCTTCTCTCATTCTCTATTTCCGCATAAGCTCTTGCATAAGCATGAGCTTATGCGGAAACTCAAGCATAAGCTCATGCGCATGCATGAGCATAAGCATGAGCTTATGCTTATGCTTATGCATAAGCATAAGCATAAGCATAAGCTCATGCGGAAGTAGAGATTGCGGAAGTAGAGAAGGAGCTTATGTGGAAATAGAGAATGAGTTTCCGCATAAGCTTCTCTCATTCTCTATTTTCGCATAAGCTCATGCATAAGCATGAGCTTATGCCAAAACTTAAGCATAAGCTCATGCTCATGTGGAAAGAGAGAAGGAGCTTGTGCAGAAATAGAGAATGAGGTTCCGCATAAGCTCATGCTTATGCTCATGTGGAAATAGAGAAGGAGCTTATGCGGAAATAGAGAATGAGTTTCCGCATAAGCTTCTCTCATTCTCTATTTTCGCATAAGCTCATGCATAAACATGAGCTTATGCGGAAACTTAAGCATAAGCTCATGCTCATGCGGAAATAGAGAAGGAGCTTGTGAGGAAATAGAGAAATAAAGAAGGGGGAAAGCTTATGCGAATGAGAGAAGGGGGCAAGAGATGAGGGGGAAATGAGAGAAGAGGGAAATAGAGTGGGAAATAGAGAAATAAAGAAGAGGGAAAGTTTATGCGAATGAGAGAAGGGGGAAAGAGATGAGTGGGAAAGAGAGGAGGAGGGAATAAGATAAGAGGGAAATAGAGAATGAGCTTCTCTCAATCTCTATTTCCGCATAAGCTTCTCTCATTCTCTATTTTCGCATAAGCTCATGCATAAGCATGAGCTTATGCGGAAACTTAAGTATAAGCTCATGCGCATGCATGAGCATAAGCATGAGCTTATGCTTATGCTTATGCATAAGCATAAGCTCATGCGGAAGTAGAGAATGAGCTTACGCGGAAATAGAGAATGAGTTTCCGCATAAGCTTCTCTCATTCTCTATTTCCGCATAAGCTCATGCATAAGCATGAGCTTATGCGGAAACTCAAGCATAAGCTCATGCTCATGCATGAGCTTATGCTCATGCGGAAGTAGAGAAGGAGCTTATGTGGAAATAGAGAATGAGTTTCCGCATAAGCTTCTCTCATTCTCTATTTCCGCATAAGCTCTTGCATAAGCATGAGCTTATGCGGGAACTCAAGCATAAGCTCATGCGCATGCATGAGCTTATGCTTATACTTATGTATGCGCATGAGCTTATGCTTGAGTTAGCATAAGCTCATGCTTATGCTCATGCGGAAGTAGAGAAGCAGCTTATGCGGAAATAGAGAATGAGTTTCCGCATAAGCTTCTCTCATTCTCTATTTCCGCATAAGCTCATGCATAAGCATGAGCGTATGCGGAAACTCAAGCATAAGCTCATGCACATGCATGAGCATAAGCATGAGCTTATGCTTATGCTTATGCATAAGCTCATGCAGAAGTAGAGAAGGAGCTTATGCGGAAATAGAGCATGAGTTTCCGCATAAGCTTCTCTCATTCTCTATTTCCACATAAGCTCATGCTCATGCATGAGCATAAGCATGAGCTTATGCTCATGCGGAAGTAGAGAAGGAGCTTATGCAGAAATAGAGAATGAGTTTCTGCATAAGCTTCTCTCATTCTCTATTTCCGCATAAGCTCTTGCATAAGCATGAGCTTATGCGGAAACTCAAGCATAAGCTCATGCGCATGCATGAGGATAAGCATGAGCTTATGCTCATGCAGAAGTAGAGAAGGAGCTTATGCGGAAATAGAGAATGAGTTTTCGCATAAGCTTCTCTCATTCTCTATTTCCCCATAAGCTCATGCATAAGCATGAGCTCATGCGGAAACTTAAGCATAAGCTCATGCTCATGCGGAAAGAGAGAAGGAGCTTGTGCAGAAATAGAGAATGAGTTCCGCATAAGCTCATGCTTATGCTCATGCGGAAATAGAGAAGGAGCTTATGCGGAAATAGAGAATGAGTTTCCGCATAAGCTTCTCTCATTCTCTATTTCTGCATAAGATCATGCATAAGCATGAGCTTATGCGGAAACTTAAGCATAAGCTCATGCTCATGCGGAAATAGAGAAGGAGCTTGTGCTGAAATAGAGAAATAAAGAAGGGGGAAAGCTTATGCAAATGAGAGAAGGGGGAAAGAGATGAGGGGGAAATGAGAGAAGAGGGAAATAGAGTGGGAAATAGAGAAATAAAGAAGAGGGAAAGTTTATGCGAATGAGAGAAGGGGGAAAGAGATGAGGGGGAAAGAGAGGAGGGGGGAATAAGAGAAGAGGGAAATAGAGAATGAGCTTCTCTCATTCTCTATTTCCGCATAAGCTTCTCTCATTCTCTATTTCTGCATAATATGCATGAGCTTATGCGGAAACTTAAGTATAAGCTCATGCGCATGCATGAGCATAAGCATGAGCTTATGCTCATGCGGAAGTAGAGAAGGAGCTTATGCGGAAATAGAGAATGAGTTTCCGCATTAGCTTCTCTCATTCTCTATTTCCGTATAAGCTCATGCATAAGCATGAGCTTATGTGGAAACTCAAGCATAAGCTCATGCTCATGCTTGAGCATAAGCATGAGCTTATGCTCATGCGAAAGTAAAGAAGGAGCTTATGCGAAAATAGAAAATGAGTTTCCGCATAAGCTTCTCTCATTCTCTATTTCCACATAAGCTCTTGCATAAGCATGAGCCTATGCGGGAACTCAAGCATAAGCTCATGCGCATGCATGAGCATAAGCATGAGCTTATGCTTATGCTTATGCATGCACATGAGCTTATGCTTGAGTTAGCATAAGCTCATGCTTATGCTCATGCGGAAGTAGAGAAGGAGCTTATGCGGAAATAGAGAATGAGTTTCCGCATAGGCTTCTCTCATTCTCTATTTCCGCCTAAGCTCATGCATAAGCATGAGCTTATGCGGAAACTCAAGCATAAGCTCATGCGCATGCATGAGCATAAGCATGAGCTTATGCTTGCTTATGCTCATGCGGAAGTAGAGAAGGAGCTTATGAGCATGAGCATGAGCTTATGCTTGCTTATGCTCATGCGGAAGTAGAGAAGGAGCTTATGCATGAGCTTATGCGGAAATAGAGATTCTCTATTTCCGCATAAGCTTCTGCATAAGCTCCTTCTCTACTTCCGCATGAGCATAAGCTCATGCTTATGCTCATGCATGAGCATGAGCTTATGCGGAAACTCAAGCATAAGCTCATGCTCATGCGGAAGTAGAGAAGGAGCTTATGCAAAAAATAAAGAATGAGTTTCCGCATAAGCTTCTCTCATTCTCTATTTCCGCATAAGCTCTTGCATAAGCATGAGCTTATGCGGGAACTCAAGCATAAGCTCATGCGCATGCATGAGCATAAGCATGAGCTTATGCTTATGCTTATGCATGCGCATGAGCTTATGCTTGAGTTAGCATAAGCTCATGCTTATGCTCATGCAGAAGTAGAGAATGAGCTTATGCGGAAATAGAGAATGAGTTTACGCATAAGCTTCTCTCACTCTCTATTTCCGCATAAGCTCATGCATAAGTATGAGCTTATGCGGAAACTCAAGCATAAGCTCATGCACATGCATGAGCATAAGCATGAGCTTATGCTTATGCTTATGCATAAGCTCATGCTTATGCTCATGCAGAAGTAGAGAAGGAGCTTATGCGGAAATAGAGAATGAGTTTCCGCATAAGCTTCTCTCATTCTCTATTTTCGCATAAGCTCATGCTCATGCATGAGCATAAGCATGAGCTTATGCTCATGCGGAAGTAGAGAAGGAGCTTATGCGGAAATAGAGAATGAGTTTCCGCATAAGCTTCTCTCATTCTCTATTTCCGCATAAGCTCTTGCATAAGCATGAGCTTATGCGAAAACTCAAGCATAAGCTCATGCGCATGCATGAGCATAAGCATGAGCTTATGCTCATGCAGAAGTAGAGAAGGAGCTTATGCGGAAATAGAGAATGAGTTTCCGCATAAGCTTCTCTCATTCTCTATTTCCCCATAAGCTCATGCATAAGCATGAGCTCATGCGGAAACTTAAGCATAAGCTCATGCTCATGCGGAAAGAGAGAAGGAGCTTGTGCGGAAATAGAGAATGAGTTTCCGCATAAGCTCATGCGGAAATAGAGAAGGAGCTTATGCGGAAATAGAGAATGAGTTTCCGCATAAGCTTCTCTCATTCTCTATTTCCGCATAAGCTCATGCATAAGCATGAGCTTATGCGGAAACTTAAGCATAAGCTCATGCTCATGCGGAAATAGAGAAGGAGCTTGTGCTGAAATAGAGAAATAAAGAGGGGGGAAAGCTTATGCGAATGAGAGAATGGGGAAAGAGATGAGGGGGAAATGAGAGAAGAGGGAAATAGAGTGGGAAATAGAGAAATAAAGAAGAGGGAAAGTTTATGCGAATGAGAGAGGGGGGAAAGAGATGAGGGGGAAAGAGAGGAGGGGGGAATAAGAGAAGAGGGAAATAGAGAATGAGCTTCTCTCATTCTCTATTTCCGCATAAGCTTCTCTCATTCTCTATTTCCGCATAATATGCATGAGCTTATGCGGAAACTTAAGTATAAGCTCATGCGCATGCATGAGCATAAGCATGAGCTTATACTTATGCTTATCCATAAGCATAAGCATAAGCATAAGCTCATGCTTATGCTCATGTGGAAGTAGAGAAGGAGCTTATGTGGAAATAGAGAATGAGTTTCCGCATAAGCTTCTCTCATTCTCTATTTGCGCATAAGCTCATGCATAAGCATGAGCTTATGCGGAAACTCAAGCATAAGCTCATGCTCATGCATGAGCATAAGCATGAGCTTATGCTCATGCGGAAGTAGAGAAGGAGCTTATGCAAAAATAGAGAATGAGTTCCGCATAAGCTTCTCTCATTCTCTATTTCCGCATAAGCTCTTGCATAAGCATGAGCTTATGCGGGAACTCAAGCATAAGCTCATGCGCATGCATGAGCATAAGCATGAGCTTATGCTTATGCTTATGCATGCGCATGAGCTTATGCTTGAGTTAGCATAAGCTCATGCTTATGCTCATGCGGAAGTAGAGAAGGAGCTTATGCGGAAATAGAGAATGAGTTTCCGCATAAGTTTCTCTCATTCTCTATTTCCACATAAGCTCATGCATAAGCATGAGCTTATGCGGAAACTCAAGCATAAGCTCATGCGCATGCATGAGCATAAGCATGAGCTTATGCTTATGCTTATGCATAAGCTCATGCTTATGCTCATGCGGAAGTAGAGAAGGAGCTTATGTGGAGAGAATGAGTTTTCGCATAAGCTTCTCTCATTCTCTATTTCTGCATAAGCTCATGCATAAGCATGAGCTTATGCGGAAACTCAAGCATAAGCTCATGCTCATGCATGAGCATGTTGACTCTGTGCCAACATGAACTTTGTGATACAACTTTGTGTTACAACTTTGTGATACAACTTTGTGTTACGACTTTGTGATACGACTTTGTGTTACAACTTTGTGATACAACTTTGTGATACAACTTTGTGTTATGACTTTGTGATACAACTTTGTGTTACGACTTTGTGTTACAACTTTGTGTAACAACTTTGTGTTACAACTTCTCCCCCCTCCCCCTTCCCCCTCCCCTCTCCATCTCCCCCTTCCCCCCTCCCCTTCCACCTCCACCTCCCCCTTCCCCCTCCCCCTTCACCACCACCTCCCCCCTCCCCCTCCATCTCCATCTCCCCCTCTCCCTCCACCTCCACCTCCCCCTTCCCCCTCCCCCTTCACCACCACCTCCCCCCTTCCCCTCCATCTCCATCTCCCCCTCTCCCTCCACCTCCATTTTTGCCTTAGTGCCATGCACATCCGTAAAAAAACACGCTGCTAGGTGTGTTATCTGATCAAGCACTTATGCGATGGGCGTGCCACTTTGCATGTAAGTCAATTACACCTAGTTGAAGGTGTGTGCAAAGTATTGTGTTCATCGGATATGCTTTGCATTGTCGATCAAGCATAACACACCGTTTCTGCCTTAGTGTCATGCACAACCATATAAAAACACGGCCATAGGTGTGATATTCAAATAAGTACTTATCAGATGGGGGATCCACTTTGCACGCAAGTTCGTTTCAACTACGTTGAGGTGCATGGAACGTATTGTCACCATCGGATATGATTTGCATGGTCGATCACGCATTATACACCATTTTTTTCCTAATGATATGCACATCCGCAAAAAAACACGCCATTACGTGTGTTATTTGACCAAGTACTTATCGGATGGGTGTGCCTCATTGAGAACATTTCAATACCACCTAGGTTGAGGAGTACAAAAAGTTTTATGCCCATCGGATATCATTTGCATGGTCGATCGAGCATTAAATACTTTTTTTACTCTAGTGTCATGCACATCCGTCAAAAAACACGCTGCTAGGTATGTTATCCGATCAAGCACTTATGGGATGGGCGTGCCACTTTGCATGTAAGTCTATTCCACAAGTTTGAAGGTGTGTGCAAAGTATCGTGCCCATCGGATATGCTTTGCATGGTCGATCGAGCATTAAATACCATTTTTGCCTTAGTGCCATGCACATCCGTAAAAAAACACGCTGCTAGGTGTGTTATCTGATCAAGCACTTATGCGATGGGCGTGCCACTTTGCATGTAAGTCAATTACACCTAGTTGAAGGTGTGTGCAAAGTATTGTGTTCATCGGATATGCTTTGCATTGTCGATCAAGCATAACACACCGTTTTTACCTTAGTGTCATGCACAACCATATAAAAACACGGCCACAGGTGTGTTATTCAAATAAGTACTTATCAAATGGGGGCTCCACTTTGCACGCAAGTCCGTTTTAACTACATTGAGGTGCGTGCAAAGTATTGTCACCATCGGATATGATTTGCATGGTCGATCACGCATTATACACCATTTTTTTCCTAATGATATGCACATCCGCAAAAAAACACGCCATTAGGTGTGTTATCTGACCAAGTACTTATCGAATGGGTGTGCCTCATTGTGAACATTTCAATACCACCTAGGTTAAGGTGTACGAAAAGTTTTGTGCCCATCGGATATGCTTTGCATGGTCGATCGAGCATTAAATACTATTTTTGCTCTAGTGTCATGCACATCCGTCAAAAAACACGCTGCTAGGTATGTAATCCAATCAAGCACTTATGGGATGCGCGTGCCGCTTTGCATATAAGTCTATTCCACCTAGTTGAAGGTGTGTGCAAAGTATCGGGGAATAAGAGAAGAGGGAAATAGAGAATGAGCTTCTCTCATTCTCTATTTCCGCATAAGCTTCTCTCATTCTCTATTTCTGCATAAGCTCATGCATAAGCATGAGCTTATGCGGAAACTTAAGTATAAGCTCATGCGCATGCTTAAGTATAAGCATAAGCTTCTCTCATTCTCTATTTCTGCATAAGCTCCTTCTCTACTTCCGCATGAGCATAAGCATGAGCTTATGCTTATGCTTATGCTTATGCATAAGCATGAGCTTATGCTCATGCTTATGCATAAGCATAAGCATAAGCATAAGCTCATGCTTATGCTCATGCGGAAGTAGAGAAGGAGCTCATGCGGAAATAGAGAATGAGTTTCCGCATAACCTTCTCTCATTCTCTATTTCCGCATAAGCTGATGCATAAGCATGAGCTTATGCGGAAACTCAAGCATAAGCTCATGCTCATGCATGAGCATAAGCATGAGCTTATGCTCATGCGGAAGTAGAGAAGGAGCTTATGCGGAAATAGAGAATGAGTTTCCGCATAAGCTTCTCTCATTCTCTATTTTCGCATAAGCTCTTGCATAAGCATGAGCTTATGCGGGATTTCAAGCATAAGCTCATGCGCATGCATGAGCATAAGCATGAGCTTATGCTTATGCTTATGCATGCGCATGAGCTTATGCTTGAGTTAGCATAAGCTCATGCTTATGCTCATGCGGAAGTAGAGAAGGAGCTTATGCGGAAATAGAGAATGAGTTTCCGCATAAGCTTATCTCATTCTCTATTTTCGCATAAGCTCATGCATAAGCATGAGCTTATGCGGAAACTCAAGCATAAGCTCATGCGCATGTATGAGCATAAGCATGAGCTTATGCTTATGCTTATGCATAAGCTCATGCTTATGCTCATGCGGAAGTAGAGAAGGAGCTTATGCGGAAATAGAGAATGAGATTCCGCATAAGCTTCTCTCATTCTTTATTTCCGCATAAGCTCATGCATAAGCATGAGCTTATGCGGAAACTCAAGCATAAGCTCATGCTCATGCATGAGCATAAGCATGAGCTTATGCTCATGCGGAAGTAGAGAAGGAGCTTATGCGGAAATAGAGAATGAGTTTCCGCATAAGCTTCTCTCATTCTCTATTTTCGCTTAAGCTCTTGCATAAGCATGAGCTTATGCGGAAACTCAAGCATAAGCTCATGCGCATGCATGAGCATAAGCATGAGCTTATGCTCATGCGGAAGTAGAGAAGGAGCTTATGCGGAAATAGAGAATGAGTTTCCGCATAAGCTTCTCTCATTCTCTATTTTCGCATAAGCTCATGCATAAGCATGAGCTTATGCGGAAACTTAAGCATAAGCTCATGCTCATGCGGAAAGAGAGAAGGAGCTTGTGTGGAAATAGAGAATGAGTTTTCGCATAAGCTCATGCTTATGCTCATGCGGAAATAGAGAAGGAGCTTATACAGAAATAGAGAATGAGTTTCCGCATAAGCTTCTCTCATTCTCTATTTTTGCATAAGCTCATGCATAAGCATGAGCTTATGCGGAAACTTAAGCATAAGCTCATGCTCATGTGGAAATAGAGAAGGAGCTTGTGCGGAAATAGAGAAATAAAGAAGGGGGAAATCTTATGCGAATGAGATGAGGGGGAAAGAGATGAGGGGGAAATGAGAGAAGAGGGAAATAGAGTGGGAAATAGAGAAATAAAGAAGAGGGAAAGTTTATGCGAATGAGAGAAGGGGGAAAGAGATGAGGGGGAAAGAGAGGAGGCGGGAATAAGAGAAGAGGGAAATAGAGAATGAGCTTCTCTCATTCTCTATTTCCGCATAAGCTTCTCTCATTCTCTAGATAAGATGTCACTTCTATAATTGATATCCAATGGGCACAATACTTTTCCTACGCCTTAGCCTAGGTGGTATTGAAATGTTCTCAAATGGGCACACCCATCCGATAAGTACTTGGTTAGATAACATACGTAAGGGCGTGTTTTTTTGCGGATGTGCATATCACTACAGGAAAAACGGTGTACAATGCATGATCGACCATGCAAAGCATATCCAATGGTTACAATACATTACAGGCACCTCAACCTAGTTGAAAGATACTTGTGTGCAAAGTGGAGCCCCCATCCGATAAGTACTTGTTTGAATAACACACCTAGGATCGTGTTTTTTTATGGTTGTGCATTACACTAGAGCAAAAATGGTGTTTTATGCTTCATCGACAATGCAAAGAATATCTAATGGGAATAATACTTTGCACACACATTAAACGAGATGGAATTGACTTACATGCAAAATGGCATGCCCATCCCATAAGTACTTGATTGGAGAACATACCTAGCAGCGTGTTTTTTTACGGATGTGCATGACACCAAGGCAAAAATGGTATTTAATGCTCGATCAACCATGCAAAGCATAGCCGATGGGCACAATACTTTTCCTACACCTCAACCTAGGTGGCATTGACATGTTTTCAAATAGGCACATCCATCTAATAAGTACTTGGTCAGATAACACACCTAAGGGCGTGTTTTTTTATGGATGTGCATATTACTAGGGAAAAAACGGTGTATAATGCGTGATCGACCATGCAAAGCTTATCCGATGGTCACAATACTTTGAATGAACCTCAACATAGTTGAAACCAACTTGCGTCTAAAGTGGAGCCCCCATTTGAGAAGTACTTGTTTGAATAACACACCTAGGACATGTTTTTTTATGGTTGTGCATGGCACTAAAGCAAAAATGGTGTTTTATGCTTGATCAACAATGCAAAGCATATCCGATGGGCACAGTACTTTGCACACCTTCAACTAGGTGGAATTGACTTACATGCAAAGTGGAGCGCCCATCCAATAAGTACTTGATCGGATAACATACCTAGCATCATGTTTTTTTACGGATGTGCATGACACTAGAGCAAAAATAGTATTTAATGCTCGATCGACCATGCAAAGGATATCTTGGCATGTCCATCTGATGAGTACGTGATCGGATAACTTCTCCCACCAATAAATTAAGTACTAATTAAAAATAATAATAAATGAGTAGATTATTAAAACGAGACTAATCTTCATGTAATTGTTGCTATTGCAGCTCACTTGCAAAGGACTCTCACAAAGGAGATGACTATAGATTTTGTTCCAGGGATGGATGTGATTTTATGTAGCAAAAGAGAAGTAGTTGCATTTGCTACAATCCATGATAATGATCCCAATTCAGTTTGCCACTTTCGAAGACTTGGCGAAGATAAGGTGGCAATTACTATATCAAAGATTCTTAGCGCACATGTTGAGCTAAAGTATAAATATGGAGATATGGAAACACTTGGAGATGTTATGCCCTACAATACATCCAACAAATCATTTATAGCATGGAACAAAGATGAGACTTATGCAATAGACATTATCAAGAATACAAAGTGCACCACCTTGGATTTTACTATAGGGGACATTTTACAAATGAGATCATTTGCAAATAAGACTATAGCAGAAGGTGAAGTATTGGGATTTGAACAAGTGGAGAAATGGTCATTTGCACAGATGAGGGTTCTAAAAGTCACTGATGATGGTATGGTTGATAACATAACATCCTTATGTGATCCCTACTATGAGGTAGGCAAGAATATGAGATGGAGCATGCAATTTTTAAACATGAGAAAGAGGCACGTGGTTTTCAATGATAAAGACAAGGTATACTACAATATCAAAGGACCTAAAAAGTGTGCCCATGTGCCAGGATCTATCACTTCAAATGTCGATGATTTCAATGTACTCAATTATAGAAGTGACATCTTATCTGGAGTGGATGAGTTCATTGGTTCCGCATAAGCTTCTCTCATTCTCTATTTCCGCATAAGCTCTTGCATAAGCATGAGCTTATGTGGAAACTCAAGCATAAGCTCATGCGCATGCATGAGCATAAGCATAAGCATAAGCTCATGCTTATGCTCATGCGGAAGTAGAGAAGGAGCTTATGCGGAAATAGAGAATGAGTTTCTGCATAAGCTTCTCTCATTCTATAGTTCCGCATAAGCTCATACATAAGCATGAGCTTATGTGGAAACTTAAGCATAAGCTCATGCTCATGCGGAAATAGAGAAGGAGCTTGTGAGGAAATAGAGAAATAAAGAAGGGGGAAATCTTATGCGAATGAGAGAAGGGGGAAAGAGATGAGGGGGAAATGAGAGAAGAGGGAAATAGAGTGGGAACTAGAGAAATAAAGAAGAGGGAAAGTTTATGCGAATGAGAGAAGGGGGAAAGAGATGAGGGGGAAAGAGAGGAGGGGGGAATAAGAGAAGAGGGAAATAGAGAATGAGCTTCTCTCATTCTCTATTTCCGCATAAGCTTCTCTCATTCTCTAGATAAGATGTCACTTCTATAATTGATATCCAATGGGCACAATACTTTTCCTACGCCTTAGCCTAGGTGGTATTGAAATGTTCTCAAATGGGCACACCCATCCGATAAGTACTTGGTTAGATAACATACGTAAGGGCGTGTTTTTTTGCGGATGTGCATATCACTACAGGAAAAACGGTGTACAATGCATGATCGACCATGCAAAGCATATCCAATGGTTACAATACATTACAGGCACCTCAACCTAGTTGAAAGATACTTGTGTGCAAAGTGGAGCCCCCATCCGATAAGTACTTGTTTGAATAACACACCTAGGATCGTGTTTTTTTATGGTTGTGCATTACACTAGAGCAAAAATGGTGTTTTATGCTTCATCGACAATGCAAAGAATATCTAATGGGCATAATACTTTGCACACACATTAAACGAGATGGAATTGACTTACATGCAAAATGGCATGCCCATCCCATAAGTACTTGATTGGAGAACATACCTAGCAGTGTGTTTTTTTACGGATGTGCATGACACCAAGGCAAAAATGGTATTTAATGCTCGATCAACCATGCAAAGCATAGCCGATGGGCACAACACTTTTCCTACACCTCAACCTAGGTGGCATTGACATGTTTTCAAATAGGCACATCCATCTAATAAGTACTTGGTCAGATAACACACCTAAGGGCGTGTTTTTTTATGGATGTGCATATTACTAGGGAAAAAACGGTGTATAATGCGTGATCGACCATGCAAAGCTTATCCGATGGTCACAATACTTTGAATGAACTTCAACATAGTTGAAACCAACTTGTGTGCAAAGTGGAGCCCCCATTTGAGAAGTACTTGTTTGAATAACACACCTAGGACATGTTTTTTTATGGTTGTGCATGGCACTAAAGCAAAAATGGTGTTTTATGCTTGATCAACAATGCAAAGCATATCCGATGGGCACAATACTTTGCACACCTTCAACTAGGTTGAATTGACTTACATGCAAAGTGGAGCGCCCATCCAATAAGTACTTGATCGGATAACATACCTAGCATCATGTTTTTTTATGGATGTTCATGACACTAGAGCAAAAATAGTATTTAATGCTCGATCGACCATGCAAAGGATAACTTGGCATGTCCATCTGATGAGTACGTGATCGGATAACTTCTCCCACCAATAAATTAAGTACTAATTAAAAATAATAATAAATGAGTAGATTATTAAAACGAGACTAATCTTCATGTAATTGTTGCTATTGCAGCTCACTTGCAAAGGACTCTCACAAAGGAGATGACTATAGATTTTGTTCCAGGGATGGATGTGATTTTATGTAGCAAAAGAGAAGTAGCGCATAAGCTCATGCATAAGCATGAGCTTATGCGGAAACTTAAGTATAAGCTCATGCGCATGCATGAGCATAAGCATGAGCTTATGCTTATGCTTCTATCAAATTGTTTTCTTTAATGTTGATGGTTGAGACCATGCCACCATTTCTTACTACCTCTGGAGAATATTTCATGCTTGACACATTCTCAGTAGTGATCACCAAAAAATACTTTGATTTGCGCTCCATAAAATACCAAGCATGTTCAAGATATTTGAAAGACACCTTGGAACCAAAATTTCGCATAAGCTCCTTCTCTACTTTTGATTTGCGCTCCATAAAATACCAAGCATGTTCAAGATATTTGAAAGACACCTTGGAACCAAAATTCCGCATAAGCTCCTTCTCTACTTCCGGCATAAGCTCCTTCTCTACTTCCGGAAGTAGAGAAGGAGCTTATGCGGAATTTTGGTTCCAAGGTGTCTTTCAAATATCTTGAACATGCTTGGTATTTTATGGAGCGCAAATCAAAGTATTTTTTGGTGATCACTACTGAGAATGTGTCAAGCATGAAATATTCTCCAGAGGTAGTAAGAAATGGTGGCATGGTCTCAACCATCAACATTAAAGAAAACAATTTGATAGAAGTTGTGTGCAAAGGGAAGAATAGCGATATGGTCTACAAGTTACTTGTTACGCACAAGCACTTCCTGAAGCCCTTACAAGATTCAATTGAGGGATCCCAAGAATTACTTAGTGCCTTGGAACCATTGAAGGAAATGTGGGATGCATTTCCAAGTGGTGGTGTTGTACCTTCAATAGTAGTAAGTACGCCATCTATAACATCTAACCCTCAAGTTGTATCGCCAATATCTGTGGCGATAAATATGGTATCTCCGGCAAGAGTAACTACAATATCTGCAGCAGTAACTACAGTATCTCCAACTGTGCCTACACCATCAACTGCTGCAACTATAGGAACAAGGAGTGATCATGGAGCAGATTCCAGTTCCACAGCTATTCCTAGAAAGAGAGAAAAAATAACTCCTACTCCACATGTAAATCGTTCAAGTGTAGGTTATTTAAAACTAGGCAAAAAATTGGATAGTGATGATCATGAGGATCCGCAAGAAGAAGATACAAGTCTCGGAGACTTTTCTACAAGTGTGGCAGACTTACATCCTCCAGAGGATGAGGGGTACATTTGGAGATTTTCACAATTCAGCATGGCCACAATGCTTATTGATCGAGCTTCATTGTTCACAAATCAAAGAAAGCTAGATAAGACATTTGCACACAAATTGTATGAAGATACGAGGAAAACCAGAACTCCGGTTGCCACTAATGTCACTCTTTGTCCTATGGCATTTAAGAGACTTCAAGAAGATGATCCTACATTGCATGATGTCACATTTCAAAAGCACATGGACTCTCTTGATGCTTTTGAGAAATTTAGAAGGAGTGACTTTGTTCGTGGAGATTCTTTGTACCAAAGTCAATATGGGACTGACATTGAGAAGAGATACATGCTAGCAAAGAATAGATTCTGGGAAAGATGCAGGTTTGAGCCCATTGATGGGAAACACTTTTGTGAAGCCTGCAGGATCGCCCTTGATGAGGGAAGAAAAGGAAACTTGCCACAGATTGAGTGGATGGAAAAGTTTCAACGGGTCATTTGTCATGTATGCATATTTAACGATGACTCGAAGTACATTCTAGAATCATAAAGGTTGAATTTAGCTCCATTTAGGCTGAAAAAAGGCTCTTCTCTTTCTGAGATCCTGATAAAGGCAAGGGAGTTATGGGTGGGCTGTGGAAAGCCACAAACAGTGAAGGGTAGGAGACCTACATCTAAGTACATGGCAAAGAGGACTTGGTTCTATAGATGTTTGAAAGGTGTTGTAATAAATATGCAAGGCATAATAAGTAATAAGGTTGAGGCAAAGGATCTGAACACCACCATTGCAAGATACAGGGATGTTACTTGCATTGTCCTCCGCGAGGACTTAGTGATGTTTGCCAAGCATATGAAATAGGAAAGATATCCTTTGAGGCACTAGAGCACACTGCAACTCAGAGGAAAGAAATAATGAAACCGATATCTATTGTTTGGTGGAGAGCATTAAGGTTTGTTCCAGATGCAATAACAAAATAAGTATGCAAGAAGATCCTAAGCGGTGACTACTTCTTTGGAAACAAGCGCAAGCATAGCAACTTGGATGAAGTAGTCACCCAAATGATTCAAAGTGAGGCTGCTCTCTAGACACTATTGTTGTTATTGAAATCTGATGATGAGTTAGTTGGCAAGTCAATTAATGTGGATAAGAAGAAAGCACTTAGTCTAGGTCAACTCCTTGATAAGACATGGGCTAGAAAGTGGTTGGCTTCAATGGATGCAGATGCCACACCAACAAAGGATCTAAGAGCTAAAA